>NC_025693.1:13067642-13086292 GCF_000633955.1 Camelina sativa
TATATATATATATATATATATATTTATTTATATATATATATATATATATATTTTGTATAATAATTAAAATTTAACCTGTGAGAATTGTTATAGTATATTACCATATCATATGAACAAAGAGTTTTTTAAATTTGTTTTAAAAATTTTATGAAAATGTAATTAAAGGATATAATTAAGTTCAAAAGAGAATATAAGAATTTAATTTTGGGTGTTAATTATATTTTTGGAAAACTGATGTAAATATTATCAAAAACTAATGACAAATAAAGGAAATAATGTCTGGAGCTCCGTAAGTACGACACGTCAGCATTTTGTGTGAGATTTTTGTGTGAGAATGCTTCTCTTTTAATATACAAGGGATGTTAGTACTCTCTGGTGGCTGAAAAAGGCCCCCGTGGGACAGTTACAAATTGTATCTTACAATCGAACCCAATGTAGGACAGAGGACAGAAGACAGAGGCCAGAGGGGGTTAAAGACGATGGCTAGATAAAGCCATGTAATCGAACACACGTAAGACAGACGGAGCTAAACACACCAATGGGGTTAAAGACGATGGCTAGATAAAATCATCTCATATGATATTTGGATATAATACACACCAATGGGGTTGAATAATATACATGCAAATCACTTAAGATTCAACAGACACGGACTGTGTTTGATTTTTATGGATGAATTACAAAACGTCGTATATTTTTGAGATGATGAAAAACTTTTTTTCCTCGTGTTGTAGCACAAAATACTACCTAACTAGGTTTTAACCCGCGATATACCGCGGGACAGTTTTGATATTATTTAATATATATTAAATAAATTATTCTAAAGTTATTTGTATATAGATTACTCAATTTTTTAAATAAGTGTTTTTAAGTTGTAAGTACCAAATTTTTCAAAAATGTTTATTTCGTAAATGTGTAGTAATATATATTTTTTTAATAATATCAAGTTATAGTTGTTTTTTTTATGAGTTTCAAAATAAAGTGTAAAGTTGAAGTAAAAGTGGCTTTCTAATATATATGACACATTAGTAGTGTGAATGGTAAAATTTTATAGTTTGAATATTTTTATTTTTAGTAATAAACATTGACTTACCTATTTAGTAATGAAGTTGTGTAATACACGGTGTTTTGACGCGGTTTAGACGGTGTTACAACCCTGAAATATATATTTGGTTGTATTTTTTTTTAGGAACCTTAGAAATCCATTTGTCAATGATTATATTCTTTATTCTTTGAAAAAAAATTATCTGGCAAATAGAAAAGTTTTTGGTTTTATATTTTTAATATGAGTGTAACTATATATAATACGATTGCGTTTTGTTTATAATATTATATTCTTTTTAATTTATTTAGATCTATAATCTGAAATAAATTAAAATTTCAATTACTTTGTATTATTATGAGCATAAAGATAATGTATTGTGTAATATTAGTATAGATGAAACATAAACAATGAATTAATGGGCCATAATTTTATTAGTGTTGATCAGTAGAATAGATGGGTTTTATTTGTTTTCCCAAAATTGGCCCATTATCACTCTTAGCCTCTGATTTTGTTATCTGGAGAAAGAGAACAAAAAATCTAGAGTAGTCGATTCGATTTACCGAGAGTGTTTTTTTGATCCAAAAAAATCAAATCAATATCATAGATCGGATTAATCCGATAATCTCTGAGGCAATTTCTTTTCAGTTCGGAATCCCACTAAAAGCTCCATCAGCAGATCTATCCGAAAATCTGTCTTTTTCTAATACTCCGATTACACAAAATTGATCGGAATTATCCGATAGTCTGTACTTTTTTAAATTCTCAGATTTCGACATCGTAGAATAAGTAAGGTAATATATTAATCTTTTAACTCAATTTTCTCCTTCTCCGTCATAGATTCGATGTAGATTCCTCAATTACTAAGTCTATTATGTAAGGATGGATTCCTAATTTACTTATTCTATTATTCTTCGTCATAGATTAGGTGTGGATTCCAAACGTATTGGATCGAATATGGGTCTTCTTTACCAGGTTTGAATCTTTTTTTCAATTTCTAATTTTTGGTTTCTTGTTGTTTAAATCGAATTAATATACTTATTTAGCTTGAATTTTCTTTTTTTCCTTTTTTGTTGAGTTGTTCTTAAAAACAGGAAAACAAATAAAATAAGCCTAAAGAAAAGATAAGTATCCAGAACCCCTTTAAATTCTGTCTTTACATCTATTCTGTTGAATTCAAAATTCTAATGTTAACCGTTTTCATTTGACAGGGTTTAATCTCTTCGAATTAGGCGTTCATTGCAATTGCATAAATTGGATTGAAGAAGGACTATGAACATACTGGTGTTTTGAAAGCAAATCAATGGTAAGAAAGCAAACCATTTGTGGCACCGGCTATATATATCATCTTCTTTAAACAAATATAATGTCTACTATGCCTATTTTCTCTGCTAATTTTTGCTTATTCGTTAGGTTAAACTACCTTAATAAATCTGAAGTGGAGCAAAATACAAATCTCTACACAATCATAGTGAGTTATTCTCCTTCTAAGTTTGCATTTAGACCAGCAGTCTCGACGTCTTTGAAAGTAGTCAGAGACAGGTAGTGGTCATCAGACAATGGATCAATCCTGGTGACAATGGTCTGAGCCAGAAAATTCATTTTGTAATGGTGGATTGTTGGTCGAAATTGACCTGCTGCATAAACCAATCCAAAGTGCTGAATATTTTTCCATTCACCAGGCACCATATACTTTTCGAAACGATTCATAAAATCCTTCTTAACAGAAGCATGCATCTTTGTTCCCTGCAAAAATGTGTAGTTATGAGTTGACATTTTCCAATTTGAATTTAGACAGGTAGATGAGGAATGTGTTGCAGTTTAACTTACATGTACATCTGCGAGGACCATGTCAAAGGTCTCTCCAAAAGCGGTGGTGTAAGTTTTCCAAGAGTGAAGGACTCGGACTTGCACTGCCCAAGATGTCTTGTAGGGTTTGACGTCGTTGAGGTAAGCAATTGCTTGGTCCATTTTGCAATACTAAAAGGACCTTGAGGTTTGGTATTTGAGTTTTCGATGCTGGTTGATGTGATGAGATTAGAATGATTATAGAATAGATCAATTTATAGTGAAGTTGTGATAATCGTGAATGGTAAGTAAGAAATCTTTGTATTTAATTTTTTTTTATTTTTTAGATTCAAATTAGGTATGTTCGATCTTGATTTGCGTTTATAAGGAAATAATGTTATTATGAAATTAGTTAACTGAGACCCTGATTATAAGTTGATTGAAGATAGAATAAATTTCAATGATTTGCGTAAATTGATATGAATTAAATCTTAAGCCATTAAAACAATCACTCGATTTGTATATGATTTGTATTTTTTCAGATCAGTAAGGCCCAATCTTCTACTAAAATTGTCAAACCGTGAAGCCCAACATCAATTTAAAATACCAAAGTCAATGGATAGGAGATAATAATCGGGTGGGTATTCGGTAAAAGACGCGGACCCTACCGAAGAAATCAATTAATTTTGTTATTTTAGTCAATTTTGTCCTTTTGAATTTCAATTAAATGTCTCCTTTTGTAATAATTGAGTGGCAATTTGAGTAAATAGATTAGGGATTTTGGACATTCTCCTATTTGTACTTCTCTTTTAATTATAAGAAGATATCTATGAGATTGCTAAAACTGCTTTAAATTCTATCTTTATTGAACCAGCTACTGAACCGGTTTCAGTTTAAATGAAAACCATCTCTTTTGACCCGAACACAAAAATGAATAACAGTTAGGTATATAATGTCATGCTCTGAACTAGAATACATTGAAATACTAACAACGCCAACCTCACAATTCAAGACAGCTACAATCATAGACTTTATAGTTCTACAACATAAAACATTACAGCCAACCAAAAACTAAGAAACATGCATGGATTTTAGACACCATGCATACTAAATTTTTTTTTGGAACGGTCCACAATCTAAATGCTTAAAACTTGTTGTGGGAAACACTAACACGATCCTAACTCTCGTGCACGGTAAAAAAGGTTCGATTCAATTCAGGGATTTTTCTAGTTCTCTTTAATAATTCTAATTGATCGATATCCTTTACGTCCACTTCTCTTTTGGTGTACCAAAATCTAACCATTTTTACTTGTTTTGTTATTTTAACGTATCCTTAATCGTTTACCTTATCTTTCATTGCCATGCATTCTTGGATTCTTGTGGCCCATGTCCAGTTTCAAATCATTATTAAAGAAACAGTAGAAAAGCTTAACTACTTCATAAAACTATATAATAGTCATTAGAATATGTGTTAAACACTTTTAAAAATAAATTAAATATAGATCATAAAGGAAATAGATATAGAAAATAGACTAAAGTTCGATGAATCATAATATCAATTAGCTTATACAGAAATTCAGACTTTTATTTTTCTCAATGTTGTAAAAATGCTTTCATATATAATTTCCAAACATTCACATTAAGTGGGGTTTTTAATAATAGTCATTTTTTCCTATTTAAGTTAGGCACGCAATTTGTATATATTTGATTTTCATTTCTCTAAATTTTAATTAAAATAAGAAGTGATTTAAGTATTATATTTTAAAGTAAATGTAGGTAGGTCTCCAAATAGTAGATATGATGGGTTCAACAAAACCGGTCAACATTTACGAGTCTATATAATAATTTGTACCTCAACTCCAAAGGTCTTATGGTCCATAACAATCTATTGTTCTTTCTTTCTTATTAATCGAATAGATAGATATCAGTGTCTTGAGTCTTCATCAATGGAATCCAATTGCGTTCAGTTTCTCCAGAACAAGACCATTCTCGTCACCGGTGTTCCTGGTTTCCTCGCCAAAGGTACTGACTTGGATCCCTTAATTACCATATAATATGTTAAGCATCACAACCAAGATTTTGTGATTCAGTCTAATTTTTGTGTTTAATTTTTTTTTACTGACTATGGTTGGTTCATTACGGCCTTTGAATATTTTTTTGCATGGATGGCAAATATATAAAATTCATTAGTGAACGTAAACCAATATTTCACATATTATTTGCGTTGTATACATATATATTTTTCTTAAATAACTTTAGTTTCGATATTATATTATTCATTTGTTCAATCTTTTTTTTTGTTTTTTGTCGTCCATACAGCAAACGTATAGTTTTGGCTCTTTCTATTTTCATTTGGAATCTATCTAATTATAATTTTAACTAATGTCACTTGTGATGGTGAACCACTTCCCTTCGCCGAAATTAATCATAATTAATGTTTTAAGTTTAATTAATAAATTTTATAATTATTATAGTGTTTGTGGAGAAAATACTGAGGATTCAACCAAACGTGAAGAAGCTTTTCCTTCTTTTGAGAGCAGCAGACAATGAATCGGCCATGCAACGGTTTCGCAGTGAGGTAAAAATAAACATTGTTCATACATATAAAACGAAGTTTAAATAAGCTTTACAGCCAAATTAATTTTATGTAAATTCTATATAATATATTTTTGGAAATATGATCTGAATTACATGATATATAATACAACAGGTTTTGGAGAAAGGTCTGTTTAGAGTGTTGAGGAACAATTTAGGTGATGAAAATCTAAAAGCTTTAGTATCAGATAAAGTCGTCCCTATTCCGGGTGATATTTCGGTTGATAATCTGGGAGTGAAGGACTCTGATCTCTTAAAACGTATGTGGAATGAGATCGACATCGTTGTCAATGTCGCTGCCACGACGAACTTCGATGAAAGGTGTAGAACAAATTGTGCTCGTTAAATCATTCAATTATTATCCTTGAAAAAGACTATACTGAAATCTAACTTTTGTTTTTACGAAAAAATTATAAATTGATTTGTATTTATAGTTTTGTATGATTGAAATCTATAATTTAAAAAAACAGATACGATGTTGGTCTTAGAATCAATACATTTGGACCGCTCAATGTCCTTAACTTTGCCAAGAAGTGTGTTAAAGGACAGTTGCTTCTCCATGTCTCAACGGGTGAGTTCGATAATCTTATTTTTTTTTATAAAAATCATATTATTATGTTGTTTTTTATGTGTTGAGTAGTGACCGTATTTAACGGATCATATAGATATAGTGATAGACCCCTCAAATTTTTATTTTTGTAGCGTATGTGTGCGGAGAGAAGTCTGGACTCTTACAAGAGAAAACATTTCACATGGGAGAGACGTTGAACGGACATGGAAATTTAGTTATCGAAACCGAAATGGAACTAATGAAACAAAAACTGAAAGAACTACAAAAACTAGATTGTCCTGAAGAAGAAATTGCACAAACAATGAAAGATCTTGGAATGTCAAGGTCAGTGTAATAATCATAAACCAGCTTTTGTATATTTTTGAAAGTGTCCATGGATCTAGAATCGAACTGGTCTTAATTACTAGGGCCAAGCTTCATGGATGGCCAAACACATATGTTTTTACCAAATCAATGGGAGAGATGCTTCTTAATTACCATAAAGAAGATCTTCCTGTCGTTATCATCCGTCCCACGATGATCACTAGCACTTTTTCAGAACCATTTCCTGGTTGGATCGAAGGGTTAAGGTAAATATATACCATTTGTAGATTGATCATGTTTAGACTGCATGAATTGGAAAATTCATGATACTCTTATGTCGTATGTGCAGAACCATAGATAGTGTGATTGTAGCATATGGCAAAGGAAGGCTTAAATGTTTTCTTGCAGATCCAAACTCAGTCCTTGATCTTGTAAGTTCAACTTAATTTAGGTTGTGATTGTCTACTTGTCCTCCTAAAACGTCAATTGTGCGTTTGCGTATATATATAGAAAGTTACAATAAATTAAACATTTTGAAACGATAAAACAATTATTTTAATATAAAAAGATATGTTAGGGAGTGTCTGGTTAAACGCTAAATACAAAATTGAAATTTAGTGTTTGTGTTTACAAATTAACAAAATAAAATTACTTCAAAATTCTTCAATTGTATAATTTGGAAAAAGAAGAATACCATAACTTAAATTTCTAGCAATTTCACACGCCAACCACACTTTCAAAGCGGTTTCCATTGGTTGACTAAATGTACCTAAGATCCAGAGTTCAGTGCACCACAGAGTGTGTAAAAGACATAAATTAGCATAGACCATAACATTCTTTTCGAATGGCACATGATATCAATTAGTCAGTTAATACTATCTTTCGGAATACACGCTATTTTTGTCTGTGTTATAATAAGCTATATTAGTCATTGTGGTGCACTGAGAGTAACATTCACAGGTACCTGTGGACATGGTCGCAAATGCAATGGTGAATGCTGCGGCAATACACGCGGGAAAATTAGGCTCGCAGACTGTGTATCATGTTGGCTCGTCGTGTAAGAACCCTATCACATTCGAACAGGTTCACGATCTCGCGGCTCGTTACTTCACCAAAAACCCTCTTGTTGGACTCAATGGTTCACCCATCATAGTCTCCAAAGGTACTATCTTGTCAACCATGGCTCAGTTCAACTTCTACGTGACCCTTCGTTACAAGCTACCTTTGCAGGTACACATCTTTTTGTTTTCTTTCTTAATTTTTAATACTAACACCAAATGGCGAATGCTGAAAGTAAATCAAAAGAGAAAAAAGTAAATCAAAAGAGAAATATTAAAAACAAAAGGAAATTTAAGACTTTAAATTTCTGACAAATTTTTACGCATACTATATTCTCTTCTACTATCAGATGTTGCGATTGATAGATATAATTTATCCATGGTGGAATGGAAACAAATATAAAGACATTGACCGCAAAATTAAGTTGGCGATGCGGTTGGTCGATCTCTACAAACCTTATGTCTTGTTTAAGGGCATGTACGTATCAATTTCAAATTTTTCTTAACTGATTTTTAATGTCTATTACAGTCTTCATTCTTCCAAATATTTTTTCTTATTTTGCCGCTACTTTTTTTGTGTGCAGATTTGACGATTCGAATACTGAGATACTGCGGTTGAAAATAAAAGAGGTTAATAAAGAAATTAATGGTTTGTTCCAATTTGATCCAAAGACTATTGATTGGGAAGATTACATGACGACCATTCATATTCCCGGCCTCATCACCTATGTACTCAAAACAATAAAACGTTAAGACATTAAAATGTTTATTATTTACATTTCTTGGTTATCTATAAATTATTTGAACTGAGTAAAATTGTGTATGGGTTTGAAAACAAAAACAAGGTATGTATTCCCATTACTAAACTACTTTTGATCCATGTTTTAAAAATCTTCGTCTAGCCTTGATTACGCTCCGTAAAATCGCTAGACCCATCCTCTCCGCCTAGATTAGTGATTAATCTCCACCTAGCATCGATTATCCGATTATGCCTGTCTAATTTGATTATAACCTATCTAATCGATTACTTCCCACTTAATTTTGTGTATACTGATTATTTTTCTAGCCAAATATAAATTAAATAGATATATTTTTGTTATTTAGACATTTAAATTAAGAGTTTATGATGTTTTACAATAACTAATGTACAAAATTTTAATAAAAATCTTAAAATTTTCATTTAAAATTACGTTTTTATGTGTTTACCATAATTTTAAAGACAGTACTATAGTTTTATATTTTATTTAATATTTTTTCTTTTAACATAAACAAAATTATACATATATTTAGTACTATATTTTTATTTTATTATTAATTTAATAAAACAATTCTAAAACTAGTCTCCCATTAATTCCCATTTAATCTCCAATTTTTTTCGCTAGGCACTAGGCCCATCCCGACCGTCCGACTAGCGTCTAGCAATTTCTAAAACATGGTTTTTGATCTACTAGTTCTTCTAAATTTATGAATATATACTTTTATTTTTGATCTACTAGTTCTTGTTAAATTTATGAATATATACTTTTAGTTTTGATCTACTAGTTCTTGTTAAATTTATGAATATATATATGTTTTTTTTCAACCATTGGACCACAACAGGCCGACCCATTAGCCTAATCCCTACATTTGTAGGGAGCGGGACTCGATCACTGCTGTGATGGTGCCTTGTATGAATATATACTTTTATACGTCTTTAGTTGCCTTTATCAATTGTTGACTTGTTGTCATATATTTGGCTGAGTTTGCAGTTTGGTAGACGAATTCAGCCTTTTAATTTTCAGGGATACATCGATTAAATTGTCAAACTGATTGGTTAGCGGTTAGCGTGTAAAGTTCAAACCAAATTTGTGGACTGAACTACCAATCAATGAGTTTTTTTAAATAGTAGTCAGTTGGGAACAAAGATTTGAGTCTTTATTAATCCTATGCATGCATTGCTACAAATTTTATACTCTTCTTTCCTATACATGCATACTGCGTGCATTGCTATTAATCCTATGCATGCATTGCTACAAAGAGTATCAGCACACGAAAATAGACTAAAACTACCCGAAACTGTTTCTATATGTAATTACAATTGTATATTTTAAGCTCTTTTGATATAGTTATAAATAATTAGGTTTGTAGACGTTTATCTCTTACACTTCTTTTTAATTTGGTCATGACAATTTAATGCATTTCTAAAATCAAGGCATCTTCACAATGGACACTTAATTGGAGGTAAATCTATTTCAGTTTTCGACTTTAGATAACAATAAAAAATTGAAACCAAAAATTGTAGTGAAGGCAATCAAACAAAAAAATTTAAAAAATTGGACGTTCATATTGCAAGATCTACGTATTGGATCTGACTAAATCAACTCACAACTCTCTCACTCTCTCTCTCGTTTTGTGTATGCAAAGTAAATTAGAAAAGAAAACACGAGATTTTAACTTGTTTAGCTCCAAATCAGAGTCTATATCTAGCCGGAATTTTTTTCCAGAATTTTTTTCCGGAATTTTATTCCAGAATTCACTAGATCGTGGTAGTTTCTTAACCAAAGCTTATTGAGCTTCTGATTCTGTGTAACGCCCCGACCGCTACCTCTCAGTGGGCCCCATGTCCAATCCCTGTCCATGGGCTCACCTTCTTTAATGGGCCTCACGTCATCTCACTAGGCTCGTGAGCCCATCCATATCTGACGGTCGGTTTGCTAAGTCCGGGAGGCTTTAAAGACTTGTTACCATCCCTATAAATCACCACATGATCTTTTCCTGTGTTTTGTCCTCACTCACACAGTTTCGACAATCACTTCCTGGAGGGTCATCCATCCTGAGACTACTTCAGCTCAAGCACGCTTATCTCTGGAGTTCTCTCAGGACCCTTGACCGAAAAGATAAGTGCACTTTGGTGACATAGGTAGCCAAATCAATTCTTTCAAACCTCTCTGCAAGCCAAGGTGTCACATTCTGTTACGATAACAAATGCGAATATGAAAAAGATTACAAAGAGAGAGAATGAGATATAAGCTCTTACAGCTGCTTTTAGAACTCTTCTTACGTCGTACATGACGCCAACTTCATAGTGCCCGAGTTAATGACTAAAGAATCAAACCCTCTGTATCTCTAGATGTCTCCTCCACACTTAGAATAGCCGCATCATGGACACTTAGTCTTTAATTTTCCACCTTGTCCATTATGCCCTAGACCTAGTTTTGCAACTTGAATTCCATCTCCAGATTATGAGAAAACCCGCTCACCTATCTTTGTACTTTCAAAACTCAATGAACAAACTCTTTCAACTTTATATCTTCCCGAGTAAACCCACTCAGCTTCATATCTTCCTGAGTAAACCCACTCAGCTTCATATCTTCCTAGGTAAACCCACTCAGCTTCATGTCTTTGGAGCCTAAGCTCCATTCATTCTTCTGTGACTCTCAGCAACTCCAAAGCGTCTTGGAACTTGCTGACTGGCAACATCTTTATAAAATTATCAGTCGGATTGTACTTTGTAGCAATCTTGATAACTTTGATTGTACCATTAGTGATCAAGTCCCTAATGAAATAGAACTTAGTAGCTATATGTTACGTCCTCTCATGGAAGACAGTATTCTTCACAAGTGCGATTACACTTTGAGAATCACAATAGATACTTACTCCATCTTGCTTGTATCCAAGTTCTTCCATCAGTCCATTCAGCGACACTGCTTCCTTTCCTGCCTCAGTTAGTAACATAAACTCAGACTCAGTCAAATACAAAGCCACAACCTTCTGTAAACCAAATATCCAACTTACTGCATTACCTCCAACTGTAAACACCATTCCTGACGTGGACCTACTCTTATCCTGATTGTTCGCGTAATCTGAGTCACAATAATCCCTAATAACGAACTCACCTTTGTTTCTGTAATACATCTTCCTCTTTAAAGAGCCTCTTATGTATCTAAGCACCTATTTTACCGCCTGCCAGTGCTCCTTAAGAGGTTTGCTCATTGTGACATCCTCGTTTCACAGACTTGCGGAGAGGTTTAAAAGAATTAATTTGGCCACCTATGTCACAAAGTGCACTTATCTTTTCGGTCAAGCGTCTTGAAAAAACTCCATAATTAAGCGTGTTTGTGCTGGAGTAGGTTTAGGAAGTGATTGTCGGAACTGTGCGAATGAGGACAAAACACAAGAAAATATCATGTGGTGATTTATAAGATCAGTAAACAAGTTTTTTAAGCCTCCTGAACGTAGCAAACCGACTATCGGATATAGATGGACTCACGGGCTTAGTGAGAGGACGTGAGGTCCAGAAAGGTGGATCCATGAACTGGGAGTGGACATGGAGCCCACTAAAAGAGATAGAAGTCGGGGTATTACACTCATAAACCTGTAAACAAGACCTACCAGAGAAGCTAGATCCGGTCTTGTTCCTATCATAGAGTACATTAAGCTCCCGACTGCACTCTGATAGGATACTCCCCTCACAGAATCACTCTGCTTTGTGATTTCTTCCTCTGTAGCTGACTTAAGCTTGAAATAAGTTCCCATTAGTGTATCCACTGAATTACACTATCCATGTGAAAATTTCCTAAACTTTCAGCTAATAACCCTTTTGAGAGATCTTAAGAGTACATTTTTCTCTTTTCCTGGTGATCTCCATTCCTAAGATCTTCTTTGCATCTCCAAAATCTTTCATCTCAAATTATGAGCTCGATAATACCTTAAGCTCACAGACCTGTTTCTTATTTTGAGAATCTATGAGTATGTCGTCTATGTAAATAAGAAGATACACATACTCATCATTGTTGAGTTTCATGAAGCATACACAACTATCATACTCACTACTCCTGTATCCATTCTTCTGCATAAACCCATCAAACATGTTGTTCCATTGTCTCGGAGACTGTTTAAAACCATATAGAGACCTCTTGAGTAGACACACCTTTTTCTGGATACCTCTGATCAACATAACCCTCAGGTTGCGCCATATAAATCACCTCATCCAAGAAACCATGTTAAAAACTGTTTTTACATCCATCTGTTGAAGCTCCATATCAAAATGCACCACCATACTTAGAATAGACCTGACGGAGATATGCTTAACAACTGGTGAAAAGATCTCTTGGTAATCCACTCCTTCCTTCTGTGAATACCCCTTGGCTACCGGCCTCGCATTAAATCTTGGACCTTCACAACCTAGAATACCAGCTTTCCGTTTGTACACCCATTTTCATCCTACAGGCTTGTGTGTTTTTTTTAACTTTTTCCACCAGATCAAATGTCCTGTTTTTCCTCAGAGATTCCATTTCCTCATCTACTGCTTCAACCCATTTATCTTTATCCGGATCCATAATTACTTCTTTATAGCTGCTTCGTTCCGGTTTCAAACCATCTTCTGTGATCAAGTAAGCATAACCAGCCACTTCTTCTAACTCCTCTTCATTAACAGAATAGTCTTGAAATCTTGGTGGTGGATTGATTTGCCTCCTCGGTCTGTCTCTAGCTAATTGATAATCATCAGAATCATGTTCCCCGATTTCTTTTGTTTCCTCTGTATCCATCGGACTTTCAGAACCTTATGACTCAGTAGCTACACCTCGAACATTGTTCATCTTTAAACCGTTCTTATCTGCACAAACAAACACTAGAAATGTCATTAGTTAATAATTGGGGTTTAGGAATCATACCTGAGTTTTGTTGTGCGTCCATGACTTTGAACATCACATCTTCTCTGAATACAACATTACGACTTATGCTGCACTTCTTCTCATCTAAAACCCACACTCTGAAACCCTTAACTCCTTCTGGATAGCCTGTGAATATCCCTTTCTTTGCTCTGGGATTAAGCTTGCCATCATCAGTGTGCACATAGACCACACAACCAAATCTCCTTAAGCCTGATAAATTTGGGACCACAGATGTCTATCTTTCTTCTGGAATCTCAAAACCAATGGCAAACGACGGTGTCCTGTTTACCAGATCCACTGGTGTTGAAGCTGCTTCAGCCGAAAACCTTTGTCCTAGACCACTCTCATTGAACATACTCCTGACTTTATTCATAATCATTTTGTTGAGTCTCTCCGCAACCCCATTCTGTTGAGGCGTGTTAGTATACGTTTTGTGCCTCGTTACACCTTCCTTCTTGTAAATTCATCAAACCTAAAGTTGCAAAATTCTAATCCATTATATGTCTGAAGCTTCTTAACTTTCCTTTCACTCAGAGTCTCCACCATATTTTTCCAGTTGATGAATGCTTCAAAAGCTTCATCTTTCGTTTTTAAGAAGTACACCCACAGATTCCTTGACCAATCATCTATAAACAAGATAAAATACTGACATTGACCAAGACTAAGGGGAACATTATGAGATCCTCAAATATCTGAGTGCATGTAGTCTAGCTTATGTTTGTTGTTATGCTGTGTAGACCCAAAACTAACTCTCTATGTCTTTCCCATAATGTAGTCTTCACAGAACTTAACCTCAAAAATTTTATCTGCACCAAAACACCATTTCTTTGCCAGAACATCCAATGCTTTCTAACCTACATGAATCAATCTACTATGCCATAACTGTGTCTAATCCTTGCCCTCTGAACCTTTGTCTATGACAACACTCAGAGCTTTTGCTCTCCTTGCTTTCGCTTGCAACACGTATAACGTCTCCCTTCTATTACCCTTCATTATAACTGTAACGCCCCGACCGCCACCTCTTAGTGGGTCCCATGTCCACTCCCAGTCCATCATGGGCCCACCTCGTTAATGGGCCTCACGTCCTCTCACTAGGCTCGTGAACCCATCCATATCCAACGGTCGGTTTGCTACGTCTGGGAGGCTTTAAAGACTTGTTTATCGTCCTTATAAATCACCACAAGATCTTTTCCAGTGTTTTGTCCTCACTCACACAATTCCGACAGTCACTTCCTGGAAGGTCACCCATCATGAGACTACTCAAGCTCAAGCATGCTTAACTCTGGAGTTCTCTCAGGCCCCTTGACCGAAAAGATAAGTGCACTTTGGTGACATAGATGGCCAAATCAATTCTTTTAAACCTCTCTGCAAGTCTCTGAAACCGGGGTGTCACAATTCACCCCCACTAACAGATCGCAACGTCTTCGTTGTGCACAAAGACCGTTACCCCCGATGGTGTGAGTCCACCCCACTCCACACTCGTCTGGTTTTGCCTCTGATACCACTTGTAACGCCCCGACCGCCACCTCTTAGTAGCCCCTATGTCCACTCTCAGTCCATGGGCCCACCTTCCTTAATGGGTCTCACATCCTTTCACTAGGCCCGTGAGCCCATCCATATCCGACGGTCGGTTTGGTACGTCCGGGAGGCTTTAAAGATTTGTTTACCATCCCTACAAATCATTACATGATTCTTTTCCTGTGTTTTGTCCTCACTCATACAGTTTCGACAATCACTTCGCAGAAAGTCACTCATCCTGAGACTACTCTAGGTCAAGCACGCTTAACTCTGGAGTTCTCTCAGGCCCCTTGACCAAAAAGATGAGTTTACTTTGGTGACATAGATGGCCAAATAAATTCTTTTAAACCTCTCTGTAAGTCTCTGAAACCGGGGTGTCACAATTCACCCCCACTAACAGATCGCAACATCCTCGTTGCGCACCAAGACCGTCACCCCCGACGGTGTGAGTCCAACCAACTCCACACTCGTCTGGGTTTGGCTCTGATACCACTTGTAACGCCCCGACCGCCACCTCTTAGTGGGATCCATGTCCACTCGCAGTCCATGAGTCCACCTTCCTTAATGGGCCTCACGTCCTCTCACTAGGCCCATGAGCCCATCCATATCCGGCGGTCGGTTTGTTATGTCCGGGAGGCTTTAAAGACTTGTTTACCGTCTCTACAAATGACCACATGATCTTTTCCTTTGTTTTGCCCTCAGTCACACAGTTCAGAAAATCACTTCCCGGAAGATCACCCATCCTTAGACTACTCCAGTTCAAGCACGCTTAACTCTGGAGTTCTCTTAGGCCCCTTGACCGAAAAGATAAGTACACTTTGGTGACATAGGTGGCCAAATCAATTCTTTTAAACCTCTCCGCAAGTATACGAAACTAGGGTGTTACATGCAGTTTGGGATGAATTAAAGGAGGTGATGGGTATCATAAATCTTGGTGGAATGGGTTCTTATTTAGGCTTACCAGAAAGTCTCGGTGGTTCAAACACTAAAGTATTTTCCTTTGTGAGGGATAGGTTGAAGACACAAGTAAATGGCTGGTCTTCTAAGCTTCTATCTAGAGGTGGTAAGGAGGTGATGATCAAATTAATCGCATCTACCTTACCAAGTCATGTTATGTCATGCTTTCGCCTTTCTAAGACAGTCACATCAAAACTAATAAGTGTTGTCGCCAATTTCTTGTGGAGTACCAACGGTCACTCAGGCATGATGCATTGGCTGGCCTGGAATAAGCTTTGTTGTAGTAAAGCAGAGGGTGGGCTGGGATTTTGGTGTGTGGATTATTTTAACAAATCGATGCTGGAGAAACAGTTGTGGCGGTTGATTACGGTTCCTGACTCTTTTTTTCAAGAGTCTTTAAAGGTCAATACTAACAGAAAGCAAATCGTTTGGATCCCATCAAGTCATACTCTCTGTCATATGGATGGAGGACTATAATTTCTGCTAGAACTCTGGTAAATAATAGGCTTATTAAATGGGTTAGATCAGGGCAGTCCATTTCAGTTTGGAGTGATCCTTGGATACCAGCTCATTCCCGAGGCCAGCCTTAAACAATGGCTTAAATGTCGATATGTCACTTTGAGTAAGTCATTTTATTGATTATGAGGGTTGATTTTCTTAATGCAGCTCTCGACCCGAAATCCATGATATGTGCTATGCCGTTAAGGGTTCCTAATTGTCCTGACTCGCTTTGATGGCATTGTCCGGTAAATGTACGGTAAAATCAGGTTACAATACTATGCATCAGGTGGATCAAGGTTTTTTGATGCGGTCTTCATTCGGCCCAGAAATTACCCCTTTACAAGCTCATGTTTGGAAGATCACGTGTCCACCGAAGATCCGACATTTCATGTGGCAAGCCCTTACTGGTTGTGTGCCAGTATCAAAGAATTTAAGGTATCGTAGGATTGCTTGTGATCCGAGTTACCCAAAATGCAAGGAATTGGCAGAGACCATAAATCACACCATCTTTTTGTGTCCACCATCAATTCAAGCTTGGGTTCTTTCGCAGATTCCTACGGCTCCTGTATTTTTCTGACAGAGTCTCTTTTTACAAATATAGATTACATGTTCTGGTGAATCCCACCAGACATCCTTCTAGCAATTTTTCCATAGCTAATGGTATATATGGAAAGCACGGAAAGACAAGGTTTTTGAAAAGTATGGATAGGGACCCAAGGGATACCATCTTTTTAGTGGCAAAAGTTTAGAGAGCGCTCAAGTGGAGGTCACCCCAGAGATCCGACTGCCATAAACAAATGATTTACATATTTCAAACCACTCAGGGTATAGGTATTTCATAGATGGATCTTGGAAGGAAAGTGATATTTTCTTTGGTATTGGATGATTTTGTACTCATTCCGACAAGCTGGTGCCAACTTCCGACGAAGCCTAACTTTCCTACATATCGAGGTCGAAACGCTAATGTGGGCCATGAAGTGTATGATGGAAGCAAACAAGCGAGAAGTTGTTTCATTACCGACTGTTCTTATTTGGTGAAAATTATGTTTTTTCCAGCTGAGTGGCCAGTCTTCTTAACATACTTAGAAGAAATCAAAAGACACGGAAACTTTTCTCTTTTTGTCTATTATTTTAATTTCTTGTCAAGCTAATGTTAAAGCAGATAATTTGATATGTAAAATATAATGAACTGCTCTTAAGCTTATATGTACACAATATTTCTTAAAATTGGCTTGTTTGAGCTGATCTAATAAAACTATTTACTGAAAAAAAAAATTATAACTTTAAAATAAAGGTTAATCATTTATATAGTAAATGAGGTAAGGAGCATGCATCCACAAATTAGTACAATTTTGTTTATATTTAGTTTTTTCCTCTACAAATGTATTTTGCTAGGAAAATAACTAAACGGGCTAACCGTCGATCTAACTGATCCGGCATTGTGGTTTGCTGTTTCCTGTCCCAGATCTTAGTGCCGGGTTTGTGCTTGTCATTGCTTCAATGCGCCTTGTGGAGTGGCTGTGGGTTCTTGTCCAGCCACTGCCTTTCCTCTCGATCTTTGTCTCACCGTACCAGTCAGCGGCTCGCTTTTAGTCCATACCCTTCTTAAGCGGAGGCTCAGTTTTTGTTCGAAGATGTTTTAGTTCTCTAAGTTTGCAGGTCCTCTTCTCCTTGGTGTTGTTCGCTGTGGTTGTTAGCTTCCTCGGGTTATCGCCCTCCTTGCTCTTGAGTTTGGTGATAACTGAGGGCTTAGACTTTGCTCCTTGTCTTGCTTTCCAGATCTGTTTAGATTGGTGGCATTTTGAAGGTTTCTAGCTAGATGTGAATTGACGCATCAGACATCGTCGTCACATCCAGAAGTAGGTTTGAGTTTCTCATAGTGGTTTTACTTGCTGGGTTATGAAGTCCTTGGGTTCTCGAGAGATCAGCTCTCATCAGGATAGGAGGTGGTAGATGTTATCTTTGGGTTGGCCGTGGGCAGCCAAGATAAATCCTTCACAGGAGCTTCGGGAGAAGATGTGTTTTTGGTTTCTTAGGTCTAGTATATCTCATAGGGTTCTAGCCAATTGGTTTCTGTTCTTATTGTAAGGGTTTGTTCTTCTTCGTATGGTTTGAAAATCTTTGTTTGTTTGTTTTTAGTTTCCCTTCTATAGGGCTTTGACTCCGAGGACATCTCTTCGTCCATCGGCTTTGACTTCGAGGACATCACTTGGTCCGTCGGCTTTAGCTTCCCTTTTTGGGCTATGCTGTATCTTTCCTTGGTGTGAAACCAAGTTATAAATAAAAATTTCAGATGACAACAAAAAAAAGGAAAATAACTAAACGACAAATTTTAAGAGTTACAAAATAAAATATACGAAGTGATATATACCAATGATTGTTGCACCTTTTAAAATTTACATGAACAAAACATGTCATTTGGCTGATAACAGTTCCACCCCAAATAGTGCATGTTATCTGGTTGGGTTCGAAAGACTATTGTAGTGCACTCTGAAGTATCTCTGACCTCATATTCCACCTGTATTTACTCTTTTCTAGAAAGACATAAACATTGTTTATTTGGCAGAACCACGGTTTTGTTCTGCCCATACATATCTGTTCGATCGGTCAATATATATATATATATATATATATATATATATATATATATATATATATATATA
>NC_025693.1:13086393-13112762 GCF_000633955.1 Camelina sativa
TATCGTTTAATTTTTATATTATATTATATTTCAGGGATGAATTTCGAGATCCTATGTACAGTTAATTCATATTTTTCATGCATGTTCATCGTGGAACATCAAATTTTGTGGACCTTAGTAGGCCAAATTAATAGGAGTGCTTGGAGGTAAACTCCTTATAACGTTGCGGGTGGAGTTTTTACTTAGGTCAGAAGGTGTTCCTTAGTCTAATACCATAAGTTATGGTGGGCTTAGAAGAGATATATGATCTTTGAGAAAGTGAGAGTTCATATGGTATCACCATACAACCTGATTATGACTAGAGACTTTTGTTCTTCTATCGTAGTTTTTCCATACAGTATTATACTAAATTGATTATTCTTGTACTGTCTCTAATCAATTACACAATTTCTTTTATAGTTTTGAAATATAAGTGTCCACATATTGGTAACTCTTTGGAGTTCGCCCTAATTCTCTCTCAGGCACAATAATCGAGGCACCGCTCTACTCACCTTTCTCCGACTCCGGTAGAGCTCCAGCTCGCCGGCGTCGGAATCTCTCAATCGCACTGCTCCTTTACTACTTCTGTCTACAATTCTCGTCCGTCTTTTTGGTTCTCTTTACCGAAGTTTTATTGAGAGTCCAAATCTCAACTCCGATTTTGCATCAGCTTCATCCACCTCTCATCGTTCCTCCGCTTTCGTCCTCCTCTCTCAGTGAGGCTGCTCGTCCGAGTACCCAACTGCCTGAGTTCACCCCTCAACCCCCCGAATGTCCTGGTTCTCTTGGGGATTATCTCTCGATCTGGTTTTTTCCACAGTCAACCTTAATATTTGCACCTATCCTCGGAGTTATATCCTCCCTCCAAGTGTTTTACTTGGCGGCAGCGGGACGGGAGCTCTGTGTTGACACCGGAGCCTTTGAAGATCTTGACAAAGAACACCATAACCCCGACTTGCTCTGTTCCAACCTCGCTTTCTCTTTGGCCTAGGTTTGCTCCCCAATCTTACTTTGGAACCCTGGTAGATAGTCTAATCTGCTTAGACTATGATTCATCCCTACACTGGAACCTTCCCCGATCCGTCTTTAATTGTTTTATATCAAGTTCAAATTGTTTAGTCCTGGTGTTATCTGCTTGGTCAAGACGAGGTTCCCTCGATAACATAATATTGGTTTCTTATAATTTGCTTGAAAACCCTTTGTGTCGCGTTCAGTGTGAATCCAGGTTTGGTCTTAACTCCACTCTCTCCCTCCCTATTCAACGCTTGGTTTGCTCAATGGTATCACTAGTTCGAAGACTGCTTCTGATCCTTAAGCCACCATCATTGTTAGAATGGTAGGAGAGTTATTTGAAAACCGTTCTTGTCGGATCTCCTAGGGGTGCTCTCCTTAAGGGAGACTGCTTGATGAAGCTTGGTATTATGATCCCACATTTACAATGTTGGGATTACCTCGCCTTCACCAGCCTCCTTTATCCACCTCGCCTGATTGCAAAGCTCTCAAAACTGCAAACCATCTGCTTTATGAAGCTCCCTCATAGAAACTTGAAGATTAGTGGCATTATGACCCTCACTCCAAGGAGGAGTGGTTACCACAACCTCTTCAAGCCCTGTTTCATCAACCTTGGACCAACAACTACTTATGTAGTAACCAGTTATCAGAGCCTCAGCTCCCCTGCTCGACCCTTTGGCAACACAGCTTTGCCATTCTCATCTCCGCCAAGTCTTCGAAGAATCAAGACAGTGGCTTTCTACTCCTTTGACTTGTTCATGGAGTCTGCATCAATTTGCCTTAACCTCACAGGTTCCATGCTGCTCCCTAGCATGTGGTTCATAGCTCTCAAGCCTCTCACATCGAATGCTCCTATCTATCTTTGTACTTCTATTGATCTATGCTTTGCTTTATCTTACCCTATGTTGTACTTTAAAACATATTTGCCTTGTATGTTACTCTCTATTTAATAGAATGGTAACACTTCTTTGATAAAAAAAAAATGTCCACATATAGGATATGATAAATGTTTACTATATATTTTGATGAAAATCCTTTTTACCAAGATTTTGCCATTTCTTATAATCTCGAAGACACAATTATTTTTTTGCCCACTATTTTATATTTATTGGGTTCAGTTTCATATCTGTGTAAAATATACTGTAATTTGTTTTTCCCAAAACAGCAAATTTTATCGAATTGTATCCACCGAAAGAATTCCACATGGATCTAAGTTATAACCTTAATGAAAAAAAAAAAGATTTATAATATGTTAAATGAAATAAATTAAAACCAATGCACGAAAACAAAACATTTAAAAGGTAAAAGTTATTTTTTTTTTTTTGAAAAAGAAAAAGGAAAAAGTTGGTTTTACGTATCTAGAGTACTTTGAATCATCGAAATATCCGAGGGACGTTCCATGAATTCACAAAACATCTCCAAATCTCTAAGTGCTTCACCCCACAAAGTAAGATGATTAATTTGGTCTTTATACTTTTTATGTCAGTATTGAATAATTTTGATAATTCAGTTTGGTCTCTCTAAGCCAAAATAACAGCGGTAAAGCTTTTTAAATAGTATTTACATTGCATGTTTTTGATGTGGTCTTGACATATATGGCTCTGAATGGTCGATAATATTAGTGGGGAACATGTGGTAATCATGATCCCAACTTTACAGTGGAGACGGCTGCTTTGGATTGAGACATCCGGTATAATTTGATTAATGATACATATTCACTTTACTACAAAATGAGGGAAATAAATTTACTGTTGTATCCACAATCTGCCATCTCGGGCAATAAGCAAAAGGGCCTAAGCCGGGCTTGTCTAATGGGCCAAGAGCGTATTACTGATCGATCCATCAGGCCCGGAGGAAGGAAGTGAGTGCGGAGATGATCCGTGTTGGTCAGCTCGCAGCTCGGACACGGTCAAAGATTCCCGCATTCAAGAAGATTAATTGGGTCGCGCAAATCGTGCCCTATTAATTATGCATTAATTAGATAATAAATTGGTCTGTATAAATATGTAAGGAGGGAGTCTTTTGTAAGGGATCAGAAATATTTTCCAAAAGCAGCAATACAAATTCAAATTCTCAAAAACTCTCTCAACTCAGTTCGGAACTATAAACGGTGATAAGCTCCTCCACATTCGAATCACTTCGGAAGGAGAAACTAGATCCCAGTTCTCACATTTGGCGCTAGAAGGAGGGTAGTTATCGCCTGACTCTCATTAGTTCCGACTTTGCACGAAAATACACTACGCACAACCACCGTTATGGCAACCAGCTCTCCCAATCAGGCATCCTTGGAGGTGATCCAGAAGCTCCTGCAGGACTTGTCTGAGAAGTCCGACCGACAGCAAGCTGCCTCTGCCGCTCTTACTGAACGTTTTGACAGCTTGGAGGGTCAGGTCTCCGCCCGTCTAGAGGAAGTCACGACGTCCGTAGCAGACCTCTCAGCCTCCCACCGCGCGTACGCCGATGGGGTCGACCTCCTGTCCTCTGACCAAAACCCACGCCGGCGTGCTTTGGATTTCTCCGGTGTGACTCCACCTTCCACCTCGCAGGTGGCAGCAACAAATGTTACCCCGGGAGATTCGTTCCCACCTCAAATCAACACGCAAACAGCGCCACCGCTGGTTGGCGATGGCCACACTCCGGTTCAGCCCGGCACCATCAGATCTTCCGAGGTCCCAGTCTGTCTTCCTCTCCCTGTGGATGGAAACACTTCGACTTCGGGGTATGTTACCAATCCCGAGATCTTCCGGGACATGCGGTCTGTGATGCACAGTGCCACCACTTCAGCTCCGGATATCTTTCGAGTGATCGAGGAGTCGAGGCGAACTCCTTTTTCCGATCAAATAGCCCGGGTCCGCATCAAGGATACTGGCAAAATTAAGTTCTCTAGTTACGAAGGAAAAGGGGACCCAACCAATCACCTCAAGACTTTCTTGTTGACAGCTAGCCGGGTGGACCTCGAGCCCCACAAAGCAGACGCCGGGTACTGCAAGTTGTTTGCAGAAACGTTTTGTGGACCGGTACTGCTTTGGTTCGCATCTTTAGCAGCCGGCTCCATAACAAACTTCACCGAGCTGTCAACCTCGTTCGTCAAGCAGTATTCTAGCCTAATCGAAACTGCGGTGACAGATGCTCAGCTTTGGAACTTAAGCTAAAAGGCTGGAGAGTCTCTTTGGTCTTATATAACAAAGTTCAAGGAGATCCAGGTCAAGATTCCAGGACTCTCTGACTCCACAGCCCTGGCCACGCTTAAAAACGGCCTCTGGCATAAATCTCGCTTCCGCGAAGAGTTGTCCGTGAATCGGTTCCCAACCATTCAGGACGCGTTACACCGGGCATCGAACTGGATAGTCGCAGAGGAAGACAAAATCGCCGCTGCTCAAAAGCAAAACGCTCCCCTTACAGGAAAACCACGGTTCAAAGCGCCCGCTAAAAAGACTCCGCCTGCGACTCCGAAGTCCGGGCCGAGCAAGTTCGCAGTCACTCAATCTCCTAAAAAGAATTCTCCAAAGAATTCACCGTCCAAACCTCCATTCTCACCGCGCTCGAAGAGTGGTGTACTCCCAAGTAACAAGTGGGTCCGAGATGAGGACACGTATTGCGAGCTCCACAAAACTAACAGTCATTCCACTCGTGACTGCAAGAAGCTGATGCACCTCCTCGCAGAAAAGTACGTGGCAGGAGAAATGTCAAACGTAACAATCGAGGAGTTGGAGCAGAAAGCGACTCCCGAGGTGGATGAAGATGCTCCACCTTCAAAGAAACCGAAGCAGTCCGATGGCAATGAACTCCCCAAGAAAAAAATCGACGTGATAATGGGGGGATCGCGCCTCTTTCGGAACTCCGTCACTGCGATCAAAGACCATCAACGGAAGCTCAACAGCCCCCAGCCGAAGCGAGCTAAGGTTGCAGCAAGCGATCTACCTGAAGTTTCTTTCTCCGAGAAGGAAACTGAGGAGCTGAACACTCCGCACGATGACGCACTCGTCATTTCGCTTGACATGGCGAACCACGAAGTCTGCCGAATCCTAATTGACACTGGGAGTTCGGTAGACCTGATTTTCCTCGACACGCTTGCTAGAATGGGTATCGGGAAAGAACACATCGTAGGACCACCCTCACCTTTGGTCTCGTTCACCAGCGAGACGTCAATGTCCTTGGGTACGATCACACTACCGGTGTCTACTCAAGGAGTGGTTAAAATGGTGGAGTTCACGGTTTTTGACCGACCTGCGGCCTATAATATTATTTTGAAACTCCTTGGCTCTACCAGATGAAAGCAGTGGCCTCGACGTACCATCAGTGCGTCAAATTTCCGACCCCGCAAGGAGTACGGGAGGTTCTAGGAAGCCAAAGGACGGCAAGGAGCTGTTACCTCGCAAGTCACAAGCTCCTGGTCCAATAGCAACCACAGCTCGAGGTCCCGAAGAATCCAGTCCGGAAGCAGTTAAAAGGTGACCTCACTGAGTCCATTTTCATCAATGACAAGTTTCCGGATCAGGAAATCAAGATCGGAGTGGGGTTGGGTGACGAGCTCCGCGCCAGTCTGATAACCTTCCTAAAGGAAAGGATGGCTACCTTCGCGTGGTCCGTAGACGAGATGCCCGGTATCAGTTCAGAGGTTATCTCCCATGAGCTGAATGTGGACCCGACGTTCCGACCTGTAAAGCAGAAGCGAAGGAAGCTGGGTCCTGAGCGAGCTGAAATCGTTAACAAAGAGGTTGAACGTTTGTTGAAGGCAGGACAGATACGCGAAGTAAAGTACCCTGAGTGGCTCGCAAACACAGTGGTAGTCAAGAAAAAGAATGGAAAGTCACGAGTCTGCGTTGATTTCACCGACCTGAATAAGGCCTG
Source organism: Camelina sativa (assembly GCF_000633955.1). NCBI lineage: Eukaryota > Viridiplantae > Streptophyta > Magnoliopsida > Brassicales > Brassicaceae > Camelina > Camelina sativa. The sequence goes on from NC_025693.1 coordinate 13,092,235, forward strand.
CCCCAAGGATAGCTTTCCACTTCCGCACATCGATCGGCTAGTTGAATCCACCTCGGGGCACGAGTTGATGTCTTTCATGGATGCTTTCTCAGGCTACAACCAAATCCTTATGAACCCAGACGATCAGGAGAAGACTGCATTCATTACGGACCGCGAGACTTACTGTTATAAGGTGATGCCTGTCAGGTTAAAGAATGCGGGAGCAACTTACCAGAGACTGGTAAATCGAATGTTCAAGCACCAGCTCGGAAAGACCATGGAAGTTTACATCGATGACATGCTGGTAATATCAATGGAAGCCAGCTCGCATCTCGTGGATCTGAAAGTTTGCTTCGACATCCTGAATCAGTTCGGGATGAAGCTTAACCCCACGAAATGCACCTTTGCAGTCCCATCAGGAGAGTTTCTGGGGTATATCGTCACAGAGAGAGGAATTGAGGCAAATCCGAGGCAGATCAATGCTTTCTTATCTATGAGTTCTCCTAGGACTTTACGCGAAGTGCAACGCCTTAACGGACGGATCGCAGCCCTCAACCGCTTCATCTCTCGATCTACGGATAAATGCCTCCCGTTCTACCAGTTGCTGCGAAAAGGGGGAAAAAATTTCTCGTGGGATGCAAAGTGCGAAGAGGCGTTTGCTCAGCTCAAAGCCTATCTATCTGAACCACCGGTCTTGGCTAAACCCGAGTTCGGTGAGCCGCTTTTTCTTTACGTAGCCGTCTCGGACAGTGCAGTCAGCGGAGTCTTGGTTCGTGAGGAAAGGGGGGAGCAGGGACCAATTTTCTACATCAGCAAGTCATTTACTGGGGCGGAGTCCAGGTACCCTATGATGGAGAAATTGGCCCTAGCAGTAGTCACTTGGCAAGAAAGCTGCGGCCTTACTTCCAGTCCCATACAATCATAATCCTTACGACGCAACCACTACGGACTGTATTACATAGTCCGAGCCAATCCGGGAGGCTAGCTAAATGGTCTGTCGAGTTGAGTGAATACGACATCGAGTTCCGGACTCGAACTTGTGCAAAGGCGCAAGTGCTGGCTGATTTTTTGATCGAACTCCCACTAGCCTCTTCGGTTAGCGACAATGTCGAAGCCCCATGGAAGTTGTATGTCAATGGCGCTTCTTCCAAGTAGGGAGCAGGAATTGGGGTCCGCCTCACTTATCCTACAGGCGAAGTGATCGAGCAGTCATTTCGCTTGGCTTTCAGTGCGTCCAACAATGAAGCCGAGTACGAATCCTTCCTTGCTGGTTTACGCCTCGCAGTGGGGATTGGTGTCCGAAAACTCTGAGCTTTTTGCGATTTGCAGCTGGTCACCAACCAGGTTTTGGGGGAGTACGAGACAAAGGGTGGTCGTATGGAGGCTTATTTGTCCATAGCTCGAGAACTAGTCGCTAAGTTCGAGGATTTTGAAATCACTAAGATCCCACGAAGTGAAAACTCCGCCGCGGACGCTTTAGCATCTTTGGCATCCACTTCGGATCCCACGACGACCAGGATTATCCCCGTCGAAATTATCCAGTATCCGAGCATTCGACTAGAAAACTCAAACGTCGTTACCCGCGAAATGAAAATGCAGCTGGCTGCAGAGGAGGCAGCTCACAAGGCGTCTGCGGACTCTTTGCCTCCAGAGGACCCAGCCCCCGTTATGCCTACTCCGATGGAAGTTCACCCACCTCTGGCCGAGCTAGACGCGAGTCAAATTCCGGAACCGTCAGGCTCACCAATCGACAATCAAGCTGTTATCCCACATGCTACTTCGAGCGGCACGAATTCTAACAGCTCGGGGGCAGATGACTGGCGGAGCCCGATCTGGGCTTACTTGGAAAAAGGGGAATTTCCTGCCGACAAATGGGCAGCCAGGAAACTCAAGGTTGTCAGTGCGCGGTACTGCGTTCGCAGCGGAATACTTCTACGCCGAAGTGTAGCTGGTCTTTATCTAGCATGCGTGGCTGGTAGTGAGCCCGCGATGCTAATGCGAGCTGTTCACGATGGTCCCAATGGAAACCACTCCGGAGGTCGGACTCTGGCTTTCAAAATCAAAAGGCAAGGTTACTTCTGGTCTACCATGGTCACGGACTGCGAAAGATATTCTCGAGCTTGTGAGAAGTGTTAGAAGCACGCCCCGTCAATTCATCAACCTACCGAGCTCCTGTCTTCGGTGTCCGCACCTTACCCATTCATGAGGTGGTCTATGGATATCATCGGTTCATTACATCGAGGACCAGGAAGAGTTCAGTACGTGCTCGCTCTTACTGACTATTTCTCCAAGTGGGTTGAAGCGGCAGCCTATGCGAAAGTAACAAGTGACGAAGTGGAACAGTTCGTGCTTAAGAGCATAATCTATCGCTACGGCATCCCATGTGAAATCATCACGGACATTGGTCCACAGTTCATCTCCTCGAAGTTCGAAGAGTTCTGCGCAAAGTGGAAAATTCGACTCAATAAGTCAACTCTTCGTTACCCACAAGGTAACGGGCAAGCCGAGGCGATGAATAAGGTCATACTTGCCAACTTGAAGAAACGGCTCGATGCTCGCAAGGGGCGCTGGCCGGACGTACTGCAGGGCGTCCTCTGAGCGATCCGAACAACACCTCGTCGGGCCACTAATGAGACACCTTCCTCCCTAGTTTACGGAGTTGATGCCGTAGTCCCAGCCGATATAGAAGTGCTCAGAATCCGTACCTCCCTAAACCCACTCCGAGCTGAGGAGAATGAAGAATTCCTACAGGATACTCTCGATACAATCAACGAGCGTCGGGACCAGACCTTGGTTCGGATCCAGAATTACCAGAACGCAGTAACTCGGTACTATAACTCCAAAATCCGAAGCAGACCCTTGGCAGTTGGCGACCTAGTCCTCCAGAAAGTCTACGAGAACACCGAGGAGGTCAATGCAGGAAAGATGGGAATAAACTGGGACCGTACAGAATTACTTGCGAAGTCCGAAATGGAGTCTATCAGCTCGAGGATTCAGAGGGAAAACCAGTCCCGAGGTCTTGGAATTCTTTGCACCTTAAACACTTTTACAGTTAATTTATTTGTATCGAACTACGATTTAGCTTGATCCCGATAAGGGTACGTAGGCAGCCCACTTCGGGTCCAGCTATCCATATTAATAAAATTTAAAGTTTTCTTAAACTTTTTTATTAATAATGGTTTCTATAAAAAATATAAAAAAATAAATAAAATAAAAAAATAAACTCTTCGCGTATATCATTTAAGCCGAGGTTCATCTTCGCTGGTCTAAACCAAAGTTTTCACTTCGTACTCAGCTTTACTTTAAAGCTTAACGTTGCGAAAACTCTAAACCGAAGTTCTTACTTCGTACTCAACTTTACTTAGTAAAGTCAAAACTTAGTTTCTTATCTAAACTGAAGTATCCACTTCGTACTCAACTTTACTTATTAAAGTTGGGGTGTCATCTTTTCGAACTACTTAACCGAAGTTCTCACTTCGTGTTTATTCCTGCTCGTATCATCTTTTAAAACAAAAGATTGCGGAAATTAAGTTCGCATTTAAGATGACAAAACAAAATTTTTTTATGGAGTGGTCACCACGACCAAAACACTCCAAAGCAAGTCTGAAAATAAATACTACTAACAGGGGGGCAACCCGTGCCAAAACAACCCCAAATGAAAACTAAGGATTAGGAAGAGCGGGATCAGACGCCGCTTCGGATAAGGCCAAGCCCATCTCTGCGAGCTCCTCTTCCGGCCTGGTGTTCGCCAGAAAATCGTCCATTCCCTACTTTGACATTTGCCCGAGATTAGTGCCGGACTCATCGATTGTGACGCTTAGCGGGTTCTCGCTGCACAAGAGATTGGGTGTATCCGCCAAAAGATCTGAGAATACTGAAAGGTCGAGGTCACGAGGAGTTACCTTCGAAACCTTCTCGTCCACCACCTCTTCGTCAGCTTTCAGGAGTCCGAGCTCGGCCTCCATGTCTTGGATCTCTCCTCTGGCGATCTCCTCGATCAGCATCCGGTTCGCCCTAATCTCAGCAGCTCGGACCTGAAGCGGAGCTAGCTTCTCCCTCTCTTCGAAGGTGACCCTCACCTCCTCAACCAGAGGACGGAGAGTCCGCCTCATTGCCTGCCTCTCCTCCCTTCGCACCCTCTCTATCTCGCAGCTGTTGCCAGCTTCGAGTAGCTGATTGCGAAGCTCGATCTCGTGCAACCTATTCTTGGCTGCCTTTGCGTCCTCCGCCGCTTCGAAGTAAAGGTCCCCCGCCTTCTTCAGTTTGTCTCGGAGGTCTTCGTTGGCAACTCCANTTTTTTTATGGAGTGGTCACCACGACCAAAACACTCCAAAGCAAGTCTGAAAATAAATACTACTAACAGGGGGGCAACCCGTGCCAAAACAACCCCAAATGAAAACTAAGGATTAGGAAGAGCGGGATCAGACGCCGCTTCGGATAAGGCCAAGCCCATCTCTGCGAGCTCCTCTTCCGGCCTGGTGTTCGCCAGAAAATCGTCCATTCCCTACTTTGACATTTGCCCGAGATTAGTGCCGGACTCATCGATTGTGACGCTTAGCGGGTTCTCGCTGCACAAGAGATTGGGTGTATCCGCCAAAAGATCTGAGAATACTGAAAGGTCGAGGTCACGAGGAGTTACCTTCGAAACCTTCTCGTCCACCACCTCTTCGTCAGCTTTCAGGAGTCCGAGCTCGGCCTCCATGTCTTGGATCTCTCCTCTGGCGATCTCCTCGATCAGCATCCGGTTCGCCCTAATCTCAGCAGCTCGGACCTGGAGCGGAGCTAGCTTCTCCCTCTCTTCGAAGGTGACCCTCACCTCCTCAACCAGAGGACGGAGAGTCCGCCTCATTGCCTGCCTCTCCTCCCTTCGCACCCTCTCTATCTCGCAGCTGTTGCCAGCTTCGAGTAGCTGATTGCGAAGCTCGATCTCGTGCAACCTATTCTTGGCTGCCTTTGCGTCCTCCGCCGCTTCGAAGTAAAGGTCCCCCGCCTTCTTCAGTTTGTCTCGGAGGTCTTCGTTGGCAACCCCAAGGTCGAGCACCTCTATTTCAGCCTTCTTCATCCGCGCTCGGATTTGCTCGGCTTTCGCTACGGTGCTAGCATTCTCAGCCTCCAGCCTGGCGTACTCTTTCACCTGGGCTTCCAGGTCAGCGATCCTCTCTTGAAGAAGGTTCACCTCGGAAGATGAAGGGGAGGCAAACAATTAATCCTCGTAGGATGCCACCGAGGAGTTGAACTCGATCATTAGCTGGAAAGTCAGCTCGTCAAGAAGCGGATAAAATGATTAAAAAAAAAAGGAAATAAAGGCCAAAGGGTATTACCTCGCCAATTTTATCCGCAAAACGGAAGAAGTTTGCACGATTGACCTCGGTCATGTCAGCGAACGCCGGAATCCGAACTCCGGGCCGAATGTAGCTCCTCATTAGGTCAGCTGGGGACGCAGGGGGGACTGAAAGATTTTTGGGCAAGTCATTTCAGTCATCAACTATCGAACAGTCAAAGGTATAAACTTAAGAGTACCTCAGAAAATTTTTTACCTCGGGCGAAAGGACGTTGTTCCTTCGGAGGGTTCCTACCAGAGGAGTCCCCGGAGTCTCTAGGCGGTGGGGCCTCTTTAGATCTCCTCTCCGAGGAGGGACCCCTGTCTTTCGAGCTCGGTTTACCTCGCTCATCCCCTAACGAGCCAGTCCGGGCTCGGACTTTTTCACGAGAACAGGAGGCGGTCTCGGGCTCCATCCTCTTCTTCGATGAATCAGTTTGCTGAGAGGAGATCTCAGCAGAGGTTTTCTTCGATGCCAGGGGGGAAGCAGCGACCTCCCGTGGCTCATCGCTAGAATCAGCAATGACAATCACGGGGGGAACCAACGGGCCAGCAGGAGCCCTGGTTGATTCTGTACCAAGCTCGGGAGAGCCAGTTGGAGGTGCGGAAGTCCCGCTCACCTCGGGAACGGAGGATCCGGAGGAATTCTTGTTAGAAAGGTGAGCTTTGCCTTCAGCAAGGGCCATCGCCATCTGTTTCTTTGCCTCTTTTTCGGCAGCTCGGCATGCCCTTTCTTCCCTATAATTCATCTCCGAAACGCTCACGGGGGTAGAACAGACTAGAGAACGCCTTCCGAGCCTCGCCGTGGACTCTCTGATCCTTTCGCAGGAGAAAGAATCCCAAGCAATCTGTCCCTGGCTGCAGAACCTCGAGAAGAACTCCGTGAATGTGGGGCAAAGCAATCCGCGTTCGAAGTGATCTGAAAAAGAAACAGTTAAAGGGTGAGACGGAAAGTCAAGCCATACTTAACTTGGACCTAGCAAGGAACTCCATTCTACAAATTTTCGAAGTCCACTTCGATACGTGCGAACTCACGCGGTGGCCGAAAGTGAGCTTGTTAACCGGGAAGAAGAAATAGGACTTCCGCCACTTTTCATCCTTCTCGGGCAGGTCGTCAAAAACCTTTAGCCCGGCAAGCGGGCTTACATAAAGTGTGCCCTTGGTACGACCAGTCTTCACCGTGTACACCTGGAGGAAGTCGGCCAATGATAACTGGTAGTTGAACTCCTCCCCTAGAGTTTGAAGGCACAAGACAGTCCGAACAAAGTTGGGGCACATCTGGGGAAGAGCGAAGCCCAGTTCGAACATCATCGTCACGATGAGTTCGGGAAGGGGGAATGACAGACCGCACGCAGAGAAGAATATCTCGAACGCGCAACAGTACCCTGGAGGGGGGTTCTCTGGAGACTCATGAGCCTCCGGGAATCTGATCTCGACCTCCGACAGAATCCTGGTGGATCCTCTAATCTCGGCTATGCTTTCCGCAGAGAGAATCGACGGCTGGTGGGGGCCGAAAACGCCCGGAATTAAGGGTTTTGCGGTTTTTCCCGATGAGGATTTCGGCGGAGACATGCTTTTCCGGTAAAAGTAGTAAGAAATAAAGGGAGACTGAAGGATTTTCCGGCGAAAATAAAGAAGTTCACAGAAGGAAAGAGAGAAAGTCGAAAAACGGAGAAAACACAAGCACAATTGGGGATTAAGAGTGAAAGAGAGAAGTCGAGTTTACCTTTATATAGGGAACCAGGGAGTAATGATTACCTGGGGAAGTGAAAGGTCTCGCACCGTTCTCTCTCTCTCTTAAAGCTAACACGCCACCTAGTGGGCCCCGAGGCTTGTTCGGGAAGGCAAATCTCATCATTACCACTATCAAATCGTGGAGATATGGGGGATATTCAGTTTCCCAAAATCGATCGCTTGAAGGTTAAAAGTCCCCCGAACTGTTCAGCTCGGGAGACTTGGGGGGCAACTGTTGTACCCACGATCTGCCATCTCGGGAAATAAGCAAAAGGGCCTAGACCGGACTTGTCTAATGGGCCAAGAGCGTATTACTGATCGGCCTGTCAGGCCCGGAGGAAGGAAGTGAGTGCGGAGATGATCCGTGTTGGTCAGCTCGCAGCTCGGGCCCGGTCAAAGATTCCCGCATTCAAGAAGATTAATTGGGTCGCACAAATCGTGCCCTATTAATTATGCATTAATTAGATAATAAATTGGTCTGTATAAATATGTAAGAAGAGAGTCTTTTGTAAGGGATCAGAAATATTTTCCAAAAGCAGCAATACAAATTCAAATTCTCAAAAACTCTCTCAATTCAGTTCGGAACTATAAACGGCGATAAGCTCCTCCACATTCGAATCACTTCGGAAGGAGAAACTAGATCTCAGTTCTCACATTTACTAGTTGATAATGTTACAAGCAGCGTAAACATTAAAAAAAATTGGGATAAAAGTCCCTAAACACTGCCGTAACAATTTGATAAATCAAACGGCCGATGTTGTTGCATAGGATAGGAGAACCACATGGGGTGATTCGTCAATGTTTAATTAAAAGACTTGTACCTGACCCATTTATAATTTATAATGTATAGATTATATTTCTAAAAAAAAAAATCTTGTTATAATGAACAAATTTAATTAAATGAAAAACATTCTCAGTTTTTTTTTCCCGAACATTTCTTTGATTAAAGTTTTCTTTTTTTCTTTTTTGTGCTGGAAAAATTGTTGTTTTAAACCTAGCTAGTATAGTAACTAACCCAACTAAAGACCTCTCTTTGGCAATGTATGTCTGTTTGAAATGTTAAAGTCTCTGATCATGTTTAAGGTTAAAGGACACTGGACAGAGATATTGGTTTTGCTTAGTTATAACTTATAACTTATAACTTATAAGTTTATAATAGGACAACTGGAGGGTATAACGGACTTTCGTATGTGCAACGTCCTTGGATACTATAAATACTCTTTTATTCATAACTTCTTCTGAGTTAAATCAAAGTACTCAAAACAATGGAACTCAACTGTGTTCAATTTCTTCGAAACAAGACAATTCTTGTCACCTGCGCAACTGGTTTCCTTGCTAAGGGTATGTCTTTTGTATTTTCCGTCTGATTTTTGTTAAGTCTTCAAGATTTGTTGGATTATAATATAGTTTCAATGATATTAATTCGTAGTTTTTGTGGAGAAAATTCTGAGAGTACAACCAAATGTGAAGAAGTTGTACCTTTTGGTGAGAGCATCGGACAACGAAGTTGCGACTAAACGCTTACGCACAGAGGTTTATTATATACCAACTAAACCTAATTTACTACCCAATGTTTGAAAGAATCTATGTATTCATACTTAACATTCATACAAACAAAAATTAGAATGACTTGAGATTGCTATTGTTGATTCATTGCATTAAATAAATAACAGGTATTTGAGAAAGATATTTTTAAGATGTTGAGAAAGAATCTTGGCGATGAGAAATTAAATACATTGTTGTACGAAAAAGTTGTCCCGGTTCCAGGTGATATTGCGACTGATGACCAATTAGGCATGAATGACTCTAACCTTAGAGAATGTATGCAAAAAGAAATAGATATTGTTGTCAATGTTGCAGCCACAACCAGTTTTGACGAAAGGTACTATAGCTTTACAAGACACTTTATATACTACAACAACATATATTCTAAATTCTATCTCTATAAATAAAACTATAAAAGTATAACTTTTAGTATATTCATTTGAAAAAAGATACGATGTTGGGCTTGGAATCAACACATTTGGAGCTCTCAACGTCCTTAACTTTGCCAAAAAATGTGTTAAAGCTCAATTGCTTCTCCATGTCTCTACTGGTATAAGTCCTTTTATTATGCCTCGTAAAATGTTTACACATTCAAATTCTAATAACTGTTTATATGGTTCTTGAAACGTGTGTAGTCTTCCTTTTCTATTGTAGCTTATGTATGGGGAGAGAAGCCGGGTCACCTAACTGAAAAAACATTCGATATGGAAGGCATTCGTAACGAGAACGGCCTTCAATTGGATATAAACCTTGAAAGAGAACTGATGAAGCAAAGATTGAAAGAACTCAAAGAACAAGATTGTTCAGAAGAAGACGTTACTCTCGCCATGAAAGAACTCGGAATGGAAAGGTGAATGTTGTTAATGATTGGAATTCTTAGTTTAAAACTATCGGAATGGAGTTAAACGTAACTATGATTAGGGCAAAGCTTCATGGATGGCCGAACACATATGTTTTCACCAAATCGTTGGGAGAGATAATTCTTGGTAACCATAAAGAAAATCTTCCTCTCGTCATCATCCGTCCTACGATGATCACTAGCACTTGTAAAGAACCATTTCCTGGTTGGATCGAAGGGTAAAGGTAAATATATACACCATTTACAGATTCATCATGTAAATCACTTTAGACTGCATGACATTGGAAAATTCATGATACTTTTATGTTGTATGTGCAGAACCTTAGATAGTGTGGTTGTAGCATTTGGGAAAGGAAGGCTTACTTGTTTTCTTGCAGATCCAAACTCAGTCCTTGATCTTGTAAGTTTAAGTTAATTTATGTTGTGATTAAATGTCAATTGTGTTTTTGCGTTTTTATATGAAAAGTATAGATAACCTTTTTGAAAGATAAAATAAAATTTTAGATATATAAAAAGTATGTTGTATAACTATTTTAAAATTCTACAAATTAAAGGTGTAATTTGGAAAAAATACCATAATTTAATATTTTCTAACATAGAAAAGAAATCTCACACGTGGAAAAACAGTCAATTCCCCCATAACCTTTGTTACTTTATCGTATTCATACACAAAACTTTGAGTTGTGCTTATAACCACGCGAACTTAACTAAAATTTGAATTTCCTACATGATCAAATCCGGTCAAAACCAAACAGTGTTACTGTTCTGTTAACAAAATGTTGATTAGGAAGCCACGCCATGCCATAAAACGACGTTGTTTTAATCAACTTTTAAAACATATTAATTATGAAACAAAATTTTACTAGTTGGGGAATTGATCCCACGACCTAAATGTGCCTAACATAGTTTGGGAAAAAATACCATAATTTAATATTTTCTAACATAGAAAAGCAATCTCACACGTCAACCAAACTTTTAAAAAGCTTTGGTTAGTCCATTGGTTGACTAAATGTACCTAGATCCAGAGTCCAGTGCACTACAGAGTATGTAAATTAGCATAGGCCTATAAGTCTGTTAGATTCTTTTCCAGACGTACATAACATTGTTAATTTCCTTTATGGGAGAAAATACACTAATTTTATTTGTCATTATTAATTATAAGCTATATCAGTCGTTGTGGTGCACTGACATTAACATTCACAGATACCTGTGGACATGGTCTCAAACGCAATGATCACGGCTGCGGCAATACACGCGGGAAAGTTAGGCTCTCAGACTGTGTATCATGTTGGCTCGTCTTTTAAGAACCCCATCACATTCGAACAGGTCCAAGATCTCGCGGCTCGCTACTTCACCAAAAACCCTCTTGTTGGACGCGATGGTTCACCCGTCATTGTCTCCAAAGTAACTATCTTCTCCACCATGGATCTGTTCAGCTTATATGTTACCCTTCGTTACAAGCTACCTTTGCAGGTACGCATCTTTTTGTTTTCTTTCTTAAATCAATAATAACACCAAATGGCGATTGGCGAATGTTGAAAGAAGAGTCCTCTATTGTTAACAATAAACCGAAGAGAAAACTAAATCTAAAGAGAAATATTGAAATTAATAAATCGAATTTTAGTTATGAAAAATTCTTACGCATATATTTTCTTCTACTATCAGATGTTGCGATTGATAGATATAATTTATCCATGGTGGGATGGAAACATATATAAGGACATTGACCGCAAAATTAAGTTGGCGATGCGGCTGGTTGAGCTCTACAGACCTTATGTCTTGTTTAAGGGCATGTATGTATCAATAAAAATTATCCATAAGTATTTCTAATAAATTTTTATGCTTCCAATTATTTTTTCTTATTTTGACGCAACATTCTTTTCATTTTTTTTTAATATTATTTTGCAGATTTGACGATACTAATACTGAGATACTGCGGTTGATTTTACAAAATCGCTCTATGAAACGATTCAAATGCTTCTCCCAGAACAATCAAAACTCAGCTCAAGAATCTTTGTAACTGAAAAAATAAGAACACAAGACACGAAATTGATAACCCAGTTCAGTGTAATCGATGTGATTACACCTACATCTGGAGCTGAATCAATCCGGCAAATTCACTATAGAATGAGAAAAGGTTTCAGCTCAATTTGAGCTTTACAACAATGGCAGATCACTCTCTAACAACCTCTCTTCTCTCTCTCGATACAAGAAGCTTAGAGAATAAGAATGATAAAAGGAGAAGATGATCTAATAGAAAAACGCAGCGTTTTCAATTATATGTGCGAAGCCTCCACTGCAGTTAGAGCCTTGCTTTAATCTTCTTCTTCTTTATGGTTTAATCAACATATCCCAAAACCAGAGATAACCACCAAATCAACTCTTGATCTCGGTTTAGAACCAAACCAATACCAAATAGAATTGAATCAGAAACATAAACCTCAACACTCCACCTTGATTCAATTCCCTTTCTCATCAAACCATGAACTTGCACTTACTTGGATTTAACCTTCAGCTGAGATGACACTTCACCTCACTTGATCAGCTTCAGAAAATCTAAAGCTGACTCAAACTTCTTAACTGGAATACCTTTTGTAAGCATGTCTGCTGGATTCCTTGATGTATGAATCTTCAGAACCTCAACCTATCCAGACTCAACAATATCCCTGATGAAATTGTACTTAGTCGCAATATGCTTCGTTCTTTCATGAAAAGTATTATTCTTCGACAAACATATCGCAGACTCCGAGTCACACCACACCGTGACCTTCTCTTGTCCATAACCCATGTCCTCTAAAAGACCTTTGAGCCATAAAGCTTCTTTAACTGCTTCCGTAAGTGCAATATACTCAGCCTATGTACTTGACAAAGTCACAACTGACTGTAGACTAGATTTCCAGCTAACAATGTTCTCACCAACTGTAAAAACATAACCACTGGTAGATCTTTTCCGATCCCTGTCTCCAGCATAATCTGAGTCACTGAAACCTTGAGTCTCCAACTTGTTTCCTTTTGTGAAAACTAAATTCAGATCACTGGAGCCTCTTAGATACCTCAGTAACCACTTCACTGCTTCCCAATGCATCTTCCCAGGTTTCTTAATGAACCTACTCAACAGACCAATAGCCTGAGCTATGTCAGGTCTTGTACCTACCATTAATTACATAATGCTTCCTATAGCGCTTGCATAAGGAACCTTTTCCAGATTAACACACTCTGAGTCATTCTTAACAGATGATAACTTGAAATGTGTTCCTATCGGTGTTTCCACCTCATGAGCCTTACTCATGTTAAACCGAGCTAGTACTTTCTCCAAGTAACTAGATTGAGACAAGTATAGAACCCCCTCTACTCGATCCCGAATTATATCAATTCCCAGAATCCTACTTGCAGGTCCCATATCTTTCATCTCAAACTCTGATCTCAAAGCTTCTTTCAGTTTAACTATCTCTGCCATATTCTTAGCAGCCAACATCATATCATCTACATAAAGCAACAAGTAGATGATCTCACCAGGATTTACCTCTTTTGCATACACACAAGAATCATGTTCACTCTGATTGAACTCTTGTTTCATCATAAATGCATTAAACTTCTTATTGCACTGCCTAGGAGCCTGATTCAGACCATAAAGAGACTTCTTTAACAAACAAACTTGATCTTTCTCAGGATTTACCTCATAACCTTCAGGTTGTTCCATGTATATAGGTCGATCTAGGTCTCCATGCAGAAACGCTGTTTTGATATCCATCTGCTCTAGTTCTAAGTCATCTTGAACCACTAACGACATTAAAACTCTGATTGATATGTGCTTCACCACGGGTGCAAAGACTTCTTGATAGTCAATCCCTATTCTTTGAGTGAAACCCCTTGCCACCAATCTGGCCTTGAACCTCTCAGGTTCTACCCCTGGAATACCTGGCTTCCTTTTATAAAGCCATCTACAGCTAATCACTTTCTGATTTACAGGCCTATCCACTATATCAAAAGTATCATTCTTCTTTAATGAACTCATTTCCTCATCCATACCTGCATCCCACTCTTTACTGTACTCATCCTCCTTTGCTTCATGATAGCACTGTGGATCTTCACATATGACTTCTTCTGCTGTCATGAGTGCAAACGCAAATTGCGTGTAATCAGAAAACTTTAATGGAGCCTTAATTTCCCTTCTAACACGATCTCTAGCTAACTGATAGTGTTTGACGCTCGGAGAACTCCTTGAACCCTCGATTTCACCTTCAGGCTCAAAATACTCTGACTCTGTATCACTATCATCAACTAAAACTGCTCCACCTCCATTAGAACTCTCTCCAATCACTTTACCTTCCTTCTTTATTTCTGTCAAGATCTTATCATCTTTATTGACATCTGTTATCTTATCTTCATGATCCTTCCCAATAAGATCCTTATACAACACTTCCTCATGAAATATCACATTTCGACTTATCACACACTTTGACTCTTCAAGCAGCCAGACCTTGTAACCTTTTGTGCCTTGTGGATAGCCTAGAAACACTCCTTTTAAAGCTCTAGGTTTTAGCTTTCCTTGATCTTGATGCACTTATGCAACAGAGCCAAACCTTCTCAAGTGCTTGTAACCAGGCTTCTTATTCAACCACAACTCCTCAGGCACATTATGATCAATAGCTGATGCTGGTGATCTATTTACAAGATAAGCAGCAGTAGAAGCTGCTTCAGCCCAGAAATGTTCTTCTAAACCAGACTCATTTAGTAAACACCTAACCTTTTCCATAAGAGTCCGATTCATTCTCTCTGCGACTCCATTCTGCTCAGGAGTGTAAGTGCAGGTTCGATGCCTTTCTATACCATGCTTTTTACAGTATTCATCAAACTTCAGGTTGCAAAATTCCAATCCATTGTCAGTTCTGAGAACCTTTACCTTCTTGCCAATCTGATTTTCAACCAAGTCTTTCCACTCACAAAATCGACTGAATGTCTCATCCTTTGTCTTGAGAAACATGAGCCACACCTTGCGAGTCTTATCATCAATGAGAGACAAGAAATACTGCTTACCTGAGAGTGACGGAGTCACATTCGGTGACCCCCACAAATCCGCATGAACGTATCCTAATGCATCTTCAGTATTGTGTCTACCCACGTTGAAGCTCAACTTCTTGGACTTTCCCATTACATAATGTTCACAAAACTCCAAGTTTGTGACATCCTTCTTTTGCAACAGTCCTTTCTCAGTTAACACTCTCATACTGTTGAGACTCAAATGCCCAAGCCTGCTATGCCACAGCCCCGTACTGTCTTTAACACCCTCTGTGTTGCAATTCTCACTAACAGCAGTTTCACCATTTAAGATATACAAACCATTGTTCAAGTTTCCTGATAAAGCTGTCTTACCATTCTTAAAATACCTTACTTTGCCGTCTCCACCTTCATGCCTATATCCCAGTTTGTCAAGAGTGCCTGTTGAAATCAAATTTCTTCTCAAATCTGGAACATACTTAACATTGTTCAGTACCTTTATGGAACCTCCACGTGTGTTAACACGAATTGAACCTTGTCCCTTTGAAGTCACTGCACGATTGTCACCAAGTAGAATAGTTGTGTCTCCATTCTCATCAAAACTACTAAACCAATCTCTCCTAGAAGTCATGTGAGAAGTGCATCCTGAATCCAGAATCCACAAGTCTTTAACCAACTGATTGTTAACGCTCCGAGCCTCTGAGAATACCAACTGTTCTGTTATTACCCCAGCCTCATTCTGACCTTCACTATCAAGCTTCCGCTTCCTTGCATAACAGTCCTTCTTAAGGTGGCCTTCCTTCTTGCAGAACCAGCAGGTGACTCTCGTTTTGGAGTTTGATCTGCTTCTACCTCTTCCCTTAGAGCCATTTTGTTGTTGGCCTCTAGTCTGAGGTCTACCTCTTTCTGTTGTGTACAGTGCTACTGACGATACTTTCTCAGATGCTTTTGACTCAGATAACTCCCTCTCCAAAGACTTAGCTGACGATACCACATCCTGAAGCGACAAGCTCTTATTACCATATTTAAGTGTATGCTTAAGCTGGCTGTAGCTAGCTGGTAAAGAATTCAACAACAATATGGCTTGAACTTCTTCGGTGACTTGAATCTCTAAGCTCCCTAACTCAGCAACAATCTTTAAGAAATCATCTACATTCTGATCTATAGTTTGTGCCTCAATCATCTTGAAAGAGTAAAAGTTCAGCTGCACATAGATCCTATTCGGTAATGAGGTTTCCATGTACAACTTATTGAGCAAAGCCCACATCTCTGCAGCTGTCTCACAATGGTTTACCTTTCGCAAAACCTTATCCCCAACATGATTTATGATTAGCGTCAAAGCTTGTTGCGATTGATCGATCTTGACCGGATCTGGGACTTCTTTGGTCTGCACTAACGAGGAGTCCAACGATTCTTCAGCGGCAATGTTCTTTTCTTCTTCCTTTGTTAGCGGGACTGTCTTGGTCAACTTGAAATCGGTGAGAATGTTCTTTAAACCAAGAACCCCAAGTTGAGCCAGAATCCGAATCTTCCATAGCGAGAAGTCGCTATCACCATTGAACGTCTTAATCTCAACACGCGCCGTCGCAACCGCCATTGATTGAATCTAAGAGAAGGCGAACCTTAGCTCTGATACCACTTGTTACAAAATCGCTCTATGAAACGATTCAAACGCTTCTCCCAGAACAATCAAAACTCAGCTCAAGAATCTTTGTAACTGAAAGAATAAGAACACAAGACACGAAATTGATAACCCAGTTCAGTGTAATCGATGTGATTACACCTACATCTGGAGCCGAATCAATCCGGCAAATTCACTATAGAATGAGAAAAGGTTTCAGCTCAATTTAAGCTTTACAACAATGGCGGATTACTCTCTAACAACCTCTCTTCTCTCTCTCGATACAAGAAGCTTAGAGAATAAGAATGATAAAAGGAGAAGATGATCTAATAGAAAAACGCAGCGTTTTCAATTATATGTGCGAAGCCTCCACTGCAGTTAGAGCCTTGCTTTAATCTTCTTCTTCTTTCTGGTTTAATCAACATATCCCAAAACAATAGATAACCACCAAATCAACTCTTGATCTCGGTTTAGAACCAAACCAATACCAAATAGAATTGAATCAGAAACATAAACCTCAACAGTTGAAAACAAAGGAGATTGATACTGAAGTGTATGATTTGTTCGAATTTGATCCAAATTCTATTGATTGGGACGATTACATCACAACCATTCATATTCCCGGCCTCATCACTTATGTACTCAGGCAATAAAACGTTTGGATACTAAAACTTGTATCATTTACTTGAACCTAGCTAGTAAAATTGTGTGTTTGTTGGGGTTGAAAACAAAAACAAGGTGTGTTTTACCATTATTATAAATTGTTTCATACCTCTCATGTGTTCACTTAAGTTGTTAGTCTGCAGTCACAGTAATCAAATGTAACAAATTAATGATTTGAAAAGAGTTATTATTTTTTGTAATTTCCATACATGTCTTACACTACATTGATGAATATATACTATATTATCGCCCTGGACGTTTGGCGTGTTTGGGTTATTTGGGTTAGGTTGTTCGGTTTTCATGATATTCAGATTTTCAAAAACTTCACTGAATTGAACCGAAATTAAATTCGGTTCGGTTTGGTTGGTACTAGAGTTAATCAGATCGGTTACCTGATTTTATTTGGCATTTTGAAAACATTGAACCTTGTCTCTAATTTTGTTTATTTAACCCGAAATAGAGATTTTCTTAGGTAAAAACCAAACCGAAACTTTCAAGTACATGTACTGTTAGCTTAAAGCTGTATTTGTGAGTTTAAGGCTTTAAGCTACTAGTATAGACTATTACATACCATTACAGACCATTAGAGAAAAGCTACTAAGCTACCATTTTATCTAGTTTAAGTTAGCATTACATCAAGAAAAGCATGCTAATTCACATCAAAAAGTTGTCAAAATAGCAGCTTCAAAGTCAGTACTATACAACCCATTGTTAAGGCTGCTTTTCGCATCTAAAATGACAAAAACATTGATTTCTACCTGTGTAAATCATAACAAAAACAATGTAAATCAAAAACAGAATCAAAATTTCTATAAACACTTAAACAGAACCACTATCATACCTGTCATACTATGAAAAATCATGAAATAACTTCCATTGGATTCTGAGAATCTACGCAAGAAAACAGAGGCAAAAGATTAATAAACTTATATATATTCCGCTTCCTCGGGGATAACTCTATCTACCTTTTTGATTTTCTTTTCTGAACTGTTATTGTCTGTCTCAAAACTCTTTCCAACATAATGAAGCAATTATTGTAAACAGGGTTTTTGGTTGAATATAATTTTACATTCAATTCAAAAAAAAAAAACTTATAGATATCAAGAGATTTGAAAGGATTACTAAACATAGAATAGTTAAACTTATCATGAGACTCAAAGAATTCAACTTTTTCCAACATCTAGGCCAAGTTTGCCACGACTGCTTCTCCTTTATACGAACACTTTAACCATTGTTGGTTGCACAACAAAATCTCAACCATGTAAAGAGTTAAAGAAATTCTGTAAGGATCCAAGACCTTCCCACTTGTACTAAAAGCCGACTTTGAAGCAACTGATGAAGTTTGAATTGCTAGAACATCTCTAGCCATTTATGACAAGATTGGATACTTTGAGTTATTACGTTTCCACCAACTGAGAACATCATAAGGCATCCCCAACTTATTTTCTACTCTGAGCTCAAGTTTTTCTGCTAGATACTGTTGTAATTCATTGCAGCTATCTACATTACTCTTCGACCCAACCACCTTGTCGAATATTGCTAGTATCCCCTCACAATCATCTTCATCATCTGATAACTCAAAGACGGTTGATTGTGGCTGAGAATCTGTATGATCTTTGATGGCTTCTGGTGTGATCAGCTTGTAACTATAATGATCATACAGTTTCTTCATTACATCTGAAACTTTCGCATTGAGTTGCCTAGTCTCTGTTGTCTCCTTACCATACATCTGGTTAATTGGATTATACTAGTGTTGTCAATGTATCATATTCCAAGTTCAAATTTCACATATATAAGATGGGTTGTTTAACTCAATGAATAGATAAGAGTTGTAAACGAAATCGTATTCACTAAACACAATTTTAAGAAAACGATACGAGATCGTCATACACGTGATTTTGGAATTTAGGTGTGAGGTGGCATCATTGAACAACTTTACTTGTCGGCAGTGAGATGTTTAATCACATGGATCGCATCTATAAGATTTAATTATAGATACTAGTTGTTGTTTCCTTTGTTTTAAACATTTCATATACTCATTCCATAAAAAGTATCTATAACTTGCTTATGCTTTTAGAAAATCTTATGACACAAATTAAATCTTGAATACCAAGAAGTTACTAGTCAGTACAAAACCACGCCATATCAAAAAGGTGCATTGCTTTGTCAAACAAGTTTGGTTCCAACTTATGGACATTATCGTGATTTTGGAATTGAGTGAGTGAGTTGGATATTGCAAAGATCTTTGGAGAAGTGTGTCTCGTTTTCTAAGTCTTGTTGAGATAATAAAATATTCTTTCAAGAAAGTACCAAAAAGTAGTTTCCCTCCGCCTACGCATAAGGAATTAACAAAAGTCTTCCCAAAAAGAGAAGGATCGACGACAAAAGACTTTACGTGTGGTTTAGTTCTTAGATTATAATAACTGTCGAAAAATACTTCTTGGCGGGGCCTTCTTTTATTTTTACTTTCTTATCTTTCTTCTTTTTTGTATATAATCAAAAAAAAGTCAGACCTCTGTTTCATAATCTTTTTGGACGTACCAACGTCTATTTAGTTCTAGCTTCCTAGGAGAATTTCTATAATATTTCCAACTTTAATTTTTTTTTTTAAAGAGAATCACATCAATTTTTGCCATAATTTGTCCGAGAATCACATATCTTATTATATAAAGTTTGATGTCAAAGTTACTCATTAACAAGATCTTACAATTTGTCAATTGTATCATTCAGATATTACCACATGTCAATTTCTAAATTTTTAAAAAATTTTAAAAAATAAAAATATAAAAATTCAAAACCTACCATAAAAATATTTTATATAAAAGTAAAATAGATAAAATAAAATCTAATTTTATCTAAAATCTAATTATAAGATAAATTATATATAAATATATCATAAAATATGAAATTAAAATATTGTTTACTTATTTTAATTTTAAGTTGCTAATTTTACAAGAAAAAGTATTATTTTTTATATAAGATTAAAAAAATGATTGTGAAAATTATACAAAATTAGTTATTGTTTCTAAAAAAATGTAAATACTCATCTTTACATAAAGAAAAGATTGTTGAAGTAAAAAAAAAAATAGATCGTCTCATATTTTTTCACCAGTCAAATAATCTATTCAAATAGACTGCTATTATAATATATAATATAGGAGTATGTAAGATTAACATATGTGTTTTTGTAACTATAAAAATATTAAAATGAAGAGAAATATAATAAGTTATTTAATGTGTTCATAAAGACAATTTGTTGGTAGTAGTAAAGAATAAAGAATATATTTTAACAGTAAAATATATTTGTGTGTACAAATACACTTTTAGTGGTAATGTAGACAGTAGATTTGTAAATGGATATACATTAGTGTATAAACAACTATTTTCTATAACTAAAAGTTTATCTCTTTACTTTTATACATTGTTTTTACTTCCAAAAAGAATTAAATATATATTCTTTGTTAATGTGAAATATATCTATATATATATATATTCTTTGTTAAATTTAATTTAATTTAATTTAATTTAATTAACTTTGAACTCATCTATAACTATTTTCTTTAACTAAAAGTGTATCTATTATTTTTTCAACCAAACAATAAATTAAAAGAAATTCCTCAGTTAGTTGTCCAAGCCAGAGGGAAGAGGTATACTGTGACAACCCATCCCGCGGACCCCACTAGCCCACCGCTAGCTGCCCCAACGGACCGTTCGTGGACCCTGCTAGCCCACTGCTAGCCGGCCCAACAGACTTCAAGCTGGCCCTGCAGGGCATCGATCCTAACCCATCACTGTGGATATCCCAATCC
>NC_025693.1:13114091-13126824 GCF_000633955.1 Camelina sativa
GTCCCCACCCTTTAACAACCTTCCCACAGGACAAGTTGCCACCAATTGTCAATTGGTGACAGCTTGTCCTGTGGGAAGGTTGTTAAAGGGTGGGGACCAGGGTTCGAGGAACGCCTGGCGCACCAATAACCTACTGGTGGATTGGGATATCCACAGTGATGGGTTAGGATCGATGCCCTGCAGGGCCAGCTTGAAGTCTGTTGGGCCGGCTAGCAGTGGGCTAGCAGGGTCCACGAACGGTCCGTTGGGGCAGCTAGCGGTGGGCTAGTGGGGTCCGCGGGATGGGTTGTCACATATACAAAAGAAACTTCAGAGATAAGAGTATGCGAAGCACAAGCAAGACAAGCCGCCTTTGAATTTGACGCACACGGGAACCAAGAGATGGAGAATAGTAGGAAAGACTCCAGCGAGTTAAACTCATCGAGCAAGTTGGAGAAGGATGGCCAATATTCAGGGGACTGCACCATAGTGAGTAACTCAGCATGTATCCGCTCCATGGCCCATAACAACCCTTCTAACTCTGAATGCAGGGGGGAGGGGCTCCGTCTTAGACACTTGCCCCCCCAACAACAAGGTTCGCTCCTCACCAACGCAACACCACCAGCCTAATCCTGAATGCACATTGGTTGCTTTCCAAGAACCATCAATCTGATAACAAGGTGAAGAAACCTAGACATCCGAAGACGGAGATCGAGCTGACATGACCGCCGTAAAAGAGAGCGCCTTTTCCCAGGCTAACTTATCGCCCAAAGCCTGAGCAATTATATCATTCGTCTCGATCTCTAAATCTTGAAAAACCTTTTTATCTATGGCATTCCAGATTGCTCATAAATTTCATAGTAATTGAAGAAGTCAATCAAGATCACCCTGTTTAGAGACATCCTCCAGAAAACAAAACAAATTTGAGTACACCGATTCATATGAAAATCCCTCTGATGAGAGCGGAGTCGGAATAAATCCCAAACTTCACACGAATGAGGGCATTCAAAAAAAATGTGATTAATAGTCTCAACCATAGAGTCACACCTTTTACACTAAATATAACATTGGACACCTCGGTGTATCTATTTGCTTTTATAGATAGTTTTTACTTACTAAAAATACTTACTTTATATTCTTTGTTAAATTTAATCTATTTTAAAAACTCTAAACCGCACATCGGGTGGGTCCTAATCAAGTATATATATATAATATATTAAAAGTAGAGTGGAAAAAGTGATATATCATGGTTTTTAGGTGTTTTTAGCCATGATATAAGTCTTATTTGTAGAGTCTTTTTGGTATTTTTAGAGTCTTTTGAGTCTTTATAGGATTTAGCATGGATGGGAGCATAATGGAGCTAAATAGGAAGATTAGGAGCTTAATCAAGCATTGAGGCTGAGCTGCAGAAGTTGAGAGACGAATTCAGAATCCAGCATCGATCGACACACTGATAGCATCGATCGATGCTAGGCCAAAGACGAAATCAGAAGTTTTCCTCACAAGTTTTGAAGATTTACAAAGCTGCCCTAAAGTTTTCCTTATTTGCTTAATTGGTCCCTGGACGTGTTTAGGAATATAAATAGGATTTTTATGGTCATTGTTTAGACCTAAGCTTTATTTTTCCCTGCAACTTTTGAAAGCAAAACCCTGAGAGATTTTTAGAGAGCTTTTGGAGAGAAGAATCAAGACTCCTTCGGAGAAGATTCAGAACTCCTTTTCTTCTTCTTTTAATCTCTTAATGCTATCTATTTTATTCATGATTTGTGTTCTTACAATTATGTCTGAGTAGATCTACTTGTTAGGTTTAGGGTTTCTCATTAGGGATTTCATGGATTGTTAGATTGATTAATTGTTTAGGATTCATTATCTTTCTTGTTCTTCACTATAGGTTGTTCTTAATGCTAGATCTTTGATTAGTTATCTGGATTTAGATCTTAGGATTATTGATTGATATGAGAATATAATTGATTTTCCTGATAAAACATTTGGTGAGCAAAATTACTTTTTGCAAAGATATTTGAATTAGTGATTTTGTGAACTTATCTAAACCTGATTTTATTGCTGGTTTTTAACTTGAATTTTGCAAAGAGATTTGGATTTTCTGGTTTTAAAACTTAGATAATATTTGCAGTGAGAACTGATTTATTTTATAATTGTGTTTAGAGTTCAAGAACGGTGATTAATTGTTGAATCCTGCTTGTTTAATTAATTGATCTGATTTTCCATGATTTCCTGAGAATTTCACTAGGCCTAGCATTTTTAATTCCTGAATTTACAACACATTTTAATTCTGTCTCTGCATTGTTTTTAAATTAATATTTTGATTTAGCATAATTAAAAGATTCATAAGTCTATTGTATGAACTAGAGTCTTTGTGGATTCGACCCCTAGAGTATTACAACTGCAAGGCTGTTAGTACCATAGGGTATTACAATTTGAGCATATCAAAAAGTTCACAGCCAATCTCACAAAATTTGACCTCCCTTGCCCTTAATGAAAATTGCCTTTTAAAAAATTTCATACAAGCTTTTTTTGCCTATTTAGGTTGCAGAAACGCACCACATTCATACTCAGACTTAAGATTACTAATTTACGATTAGTGAGATTCAAAACTGGACATTTTTACCCTTTTATATTTTTTTAAAAATTATTAAAAAATTAATTACGAAAATATATGAATTAAAAGTCAAAATTCATATAGAAAAATGACAAAAAAATCTAAATGGCCTTTTATAAAAAAAAATCTGTCAAGAATACACTGTCTTAGTCAAAACCCTAAAATTGTAGGTCGTTTACTATTATAAATACTAAATGCACTAACAATTCTCCATATCTCAAAAACAAGAAAAGAATCCTAAACTATTATCATGTTCTCGAATTTATTTTTGTATTATAATTGTGGTCTTTTTTATGATTCATCGGATTCTAAATTTTCATTCTCTCTTTTTGTTCTTTTTGTAGTGGTTGTTTGGCAATCAAGATCAAGCAATTTCTCCATCTTTTAAAACATATATGTTTTGTTGTTCTCTATATTTTATTTTATTCTTTGGTAATCTGAAATAAACTCATAATCTTTTTTTTTTCAGGTAAATTCATGGATGATCATAATTGTAGATCTATAAAACTGAATATAATGAAATTCAGGTATTAAACTTTGTTAACCCGAATACTTAATTTTTGAAAATAATATTGATGCTAATGTTTTTTTCTAATGTTATAGTTGCAAAAAAATTATGGTGGATTCTATTCATGGAAAATTTATGGTAATTTTCTAAAAAATTGGATTTCTTTCTATTTACAAATAGATTTAAATTATAATTCTGTTTTTGAATAATAATATAATTTTTGTGCCTAATAAATTATTTACCCCTCTTGAATAAATAGAAAGAAGATAGAATTTCAATTATAATTCTGTTTATTTTTAAAAAATAATAGAATAATTGTGACTGATATTTTTTTCTCTTAAATTGATAGAAAAAAGAAGAATAAATTCAGAACTTCATATCTCAGAGGTTTTTCAATAAAGAAAGAGAATTTGTTAAAAATGCTCCTTTTGATATACCCCATTTCAAAAATACCCTCTTTTCTGGCCATTTTTATTTATGCCCTCTTTTAATTTTTAATGACCATTTTACCCTTATATGAAAATTATTTTATTCAATAAAAAAAAAAACAAAATTTTCCCGCCAAAAAATTTCCGACATATTTTCCCGCCAAAAATTTTTCAAAAAAATTTTCCCGCCAAAATTTTTTTTGTCAAAAAACTTTTGATAAAAAATTTCGAAAAAAAAAATTTTCCCGCCAAAATTTTTCCCGCCAAAAAAAATTTACAAGGTTTTTAAAAGGTTTTATAAGGTTTCTACCTTATAAAAGCCTTATAAACACCTTGTAAAGGCTTTTACAAGATTTTTTAAAGAGTTTTAAAAGGTTTTTTAAACAACTTGTAAACGCTTTTACAAGATTTTTAAAAGGTTTTTAAAAGGTTTTAAAAGGTTTTTAAAAGGTTTTTAAAAGGTTTTCAAATGGTTTTTAAAAGGATTTTTAAAAGGTTTTTAAACACCTTCTAAACCCTTTTACAATGTTTTTAAAAACCTTGTAAAAGTTTTTATAAAATTTTTAAAAGGTTTTTAAACACCTTTTAAATGCTTTTAAAAAGTTTTTAAAAGCGTTTACAAGGTGTTTAAAAACCTTTTAAAGCATTTACAAGCTTTTTAAAAGCATTTACAAGGTTTTTAAAAGCGTTTACAATGTGTTTAAAAACCTTTTAAAAACCTTGTAAACGCTTTTAAAAGTTTTTTAAAAGCATTTACAAGGTTTTTAAAAGGTATAAATTTCAATATTTTTGGCGGGAAAATTTTTCGATTTTGGCGAGAAAATTTTTTTTTTTGGCGGGAAAAAATAATTTTTTCGGGAAAAATTTTCGATTTTGGCGGGAAAAAAAATTTTGGCAGGAAATTATTTTGGCGGGAAAATATTTTCGATTTTGATGACTGTACATTCTTGCTGTCACTCAAAAAGGGTAATTTGGTCATTTTGTATATAAAGAGGGGTAGTTTTAAAAATGGTCAACATGAAAGAGTATTTTTAAAAAGAGATATAGAAAAAGGGGTATTTTTGAGAATGCCCCATAAAGAAAGAGATTAAGGAAGATTAGAAAGAGTTTTTTTAACAATTCACAATTATTGTTTATTTGAAATTGCTTTAGATGGATAAATAATAAATTGTAAATTTCCCATTTTGTTTAATAAAATAAAATCAGAAATCTAAATTTTATATCTCATTTAAAATTTAAAAGTAATAGAAGATAAATACGAGAATATATTGCAAATATTTCTTTTAGAATATCCCTGTTTTAAAAAATATTAAATTTCTACAGACTATTTTTTCTCTTTTATTTGTTTTTTAAAACGAAAAATAGAAAAAAAGGAAATCAATTATTCATATCCCATTTATTTATTTTTTTAATGAAAAATAAATACTATAATCTATTGTAAATATTTCTTTCAAGAAAACTTTTATTTTCTAAAATGTTAAATTTCTATAGATAATTATGACGGTTTGATTTGGATAGAAGGAACTGAAAATCTCGAGAGGAAATGCTACAAATATCTATTTATTTTGAAGATATGACACAATCTTTTGTGATCCCGACAAAATCTCATAGGGTTGCTGCAAAGCTCTGGAAAAAAACTATGTTTTTCCAGCTGGCTGGATACTCTATCACCAAAAGGAGGAACAAAGACTCTAAATAAGACAAAAGCTCCTGACAATTATAATTAGGAGGATGAACAAATAAAAGAATTAAAATGTATATATATTGAAAATAAAAACGAGTAATATTAAAGAATAATTTTTATTTCACTTTAAATTTTTTTTTTAAAAAAACGAATTATTTTTTAAAACGAAAATTAGAAAATCAGGAATAAAATAATTGTATCCCATTTAAAATTATTAAAAATGGAAAATAAATACTAAAATATTTTGTAAATATTTTTTTCGAGAAAATATTATTTTTAGAAATGTTAAATTTCTATAGATAATTATGAATGTTTGACTTGGATACTAAGCTATTAATATAGAGGCCCTCAATCACAACATTGTTAAATTTCTGTAGATAATTATGAATGTTTGACTTGGATACTAAGCTATCAATATAGAAGTCCTCAATCACAACATTAGAAGTCAGGTTTGTTAGGCTTAAACATTTGGTCGCGTATGCTCGCGGGTAACTCTCCTAACTATGTTACTTTATGTTTATATTAGAAAAATTACTTCCGTTCCTTATTATTGAAGATTAAATTATAGATTCTCTTTTGGTTAATTCTTTTCCATTTACATTTTTGTTGGAATCCTTTTAGTCTCATAATTAATTTACTTTTTGGTTTGTTAAATTAGTTGAACTATTATTTAAAAATATATTTGCCCACACAATCATAGAAAATAATTGAATTAGTGATATATTTGACCACAAAAAAGTTTAGACAATAATTGTTTTAAAAAATTTTTTTCCCGCACTCATACTCTCTTAGTATAGATATATTTATCAAATAGCAATAACTATATCTCACAAATTCTACGCTATTTATAAATTGTAACTACAAAATTTTGTTAATATGTCGTACTTTAGGATAGAGTACAAGAACTTTAGTTAGGTAAACGATTTCTCGTCTACAAGAACTTTCACACAAACATAAAGCCAAATCAAATTCTATGTTGAGAAATGTTTTCACTTGAATGGTTTTGACCAAACTTAAAGAATTTATCCACTAAAATGGAACAAAATTTGAAGGATTCTTTTACCAAAGTTGAGGGGGCTTTCACCAAAATAGTTAATCATTGAAGTAGCTATCTCATATATTAGATAAGAACAAACCAACATTCGTATCGTAGATAAGAACAGGCCAACATTAATGGATTCTTAATAATTCACATGTTATTAATTGTTCATATATTATGTTTACTCAATTGATTGTGTTTGTCCCCTGTCGATTTTGTGGTTAGGAGTTGAACACTGAACACCTTTTTCTTCACATTGCTATTACTCGGTGGAAGAGAACATTATTTTATACGGTAGTAACTGGTATCTGTAGTTGTGAATTTGTTTCATAAAATTGGTATTTTAGATATTTAACTTTTGGTAAAACCGTAAAAGAGAGAAAGAAAAATTGTATTCACACATTGTACTGTAAATTAATAATGTTGGGATCATGATATTTTCTTACTTTATATTGATATTGATAAATTAGTGAAGATAACTTTTAAAATTTTCAAGATTTTTAGCAATTGTTATTCCAGTCAAATTAGTGTTTTGGATGTCTTAATTAATTTTGTAGCTATGTTATATTTGAATTTTTAATATCAAGAAAAAAAAACTCTTTTAATGAATACAAAGACTATAGATGAATTCTCTTATATAAACGATATACATAAATTGTTTAATTTATAATTCAGGACCTCAGCTGTCATATTATAACCGTATATAAGACTGTCAAAATAAAAATTATATATGTTCAGAAATAAAATAAAATTACAGAAAGTTTTGGCTATCTTATGACATAGTGATAGAGTATACTATAAGATATTTAAAAAAACAATTAATGTTTACAATAAAAATTAGAGATGAACTCTTACAAAATTAATATATCAACTTATATATATATAATTATTAACTATATATATAATTATTAATTTCTGACCATATATTTGTATATGGGTTTTTTAAATATATATTATTTTATTATCTTATCAATTTTTTTCCGTTTTTTCCAGTCTTTTCCTAGCTCAACTTGAAACCACATAATTTTCTTATTTTGTAATATCTAAAAGTTGGCGGGTAAAGAGTATACGAGTAAGTTTTTGTTTATTTTGTTCTTTGAGACATGTATCTTGCTAGGAAAAGACTGGAAACAAAAATTTCAAAGTTACAAAACAAAAGATACGGATCCATATTTGCCAATGATTGTCACACCTTTAGAAGTAACATGAACAAGCTAGACATGTTCTTATTTGGCTGATAGCAGCTTTCCCCCAACCAAAACAGTGCATTTCATCATATGGTTGGGTTCAAAAGACTATTGGAGTGCAGTCTACAGTCTCGCTGACATCATATCCCACGTGTATTTAGTCACAAGTATAACTACATTCATAAACATTAACAGATCATTAGTTATTTGGCAGAACCAAGCCTTTGTTCTGCCCATACACATGGGATCTTACCATTACAATTTCAATATATGAATTTCTTTTCTAATATTACATTACAGTAATAATTCTACGCAAAATTATTGCATGATGCATTTGTTCATTTTCATATTTTAAGAACTCATAGAAATTTACATTCAAACAATTC
The DNA here is from genome assembly GCF_000633955.1 of Camelina sativa. NCBI lineage: Eukaryota > Viridiplantae > Streptophyta > Magnoliopsida > Brassicales > Brassicaceae > Camelina > Camelina sativa. Next base: position 13,121,923 of record NC_025693.1, read on the forward strand.
GCAGAGGTTCAAAATATTGGTCAAGAATAAACCCACCTCAAAATTCGGTTAGGTAGCAAATCATTTCATAAATTTTGTACGATAACCTCCCCACCGGCCACCTCTTCGATCCAAACTGATTTTCCTGGACACGTTTGATTTGGTTTGATTAAAAAAAGGACAATTAGTTCGAAATGAGAAATCGAACCAAACATATATATCCCCTTTTGAAGTAGTATGTTCAGCGTTGATGTTTCTATTAATTCTTATATTTGCGCAATGTGTTTTATATTTATTTATTATTTTTCTTATAGAAAAAATAAAGCTAATATTTATTAGTTTCAGTTTCATATCTGTTTAAGATATAATTTTTTCCTATATCAAATTTATTTAATTGTATCCGCATGGATAAAAGTTATGAACTTAATGATAAAATATTTGTAATTTTGAGGTGTGTCAAATGAAAATTTAAAGAAAATGCACGCAAACAGAATATATATTCTCTCTGTTTTATATTAATTAAGTGTCATTTTAGATTTAAATTTTTATTTTAAAATAAATGTAATTTTGTATTATTAATGTAGATATTTGGTTAATTTTCAATTTTATCTCTATTATTTTAATATATTGACCAATGACAATTGTGTAATATATATATATATATATATATATATATATATATATATATATATATATATATATTAAAAAGGTAAAATAGAAAGAAAAAAATTAATATGTATGCGAAATTATCTGACGGCACTTACTGTGAAACAAAATGAGAAAACTTGTCAAAATATATGATGGTTCCATGAATTTAAATGTCATATTCTTGTCACCAAGTTTTTTTTTCTTTTTTTTGATACACTTGTCACCAAGTATCTAAGTGATTATATATATAAAAAAAAATTATAAACAATTATCCTCCAGTTTGGACTACCACTCTTGGGGTTTTATTCAAAAAAATGTGCTGTTGACAACAAAAAAAAAATTAACCAAGCAAATGATCTCCCACAAATTAGGATGATTAATTTGACCAATACACTGTGTATGTATAGATAAACTGTTTAGTATGTATAGATAAACTGTTTAGTATGCAAAGATCATTCCATAACAATATCGGATGGCCTTATAACAAACCTTTTTAATCACTTACCCTTTGAACTCTAATAAAAATTAATAACTCAAATTGTATTTACATTGCATATTTTTATGGAGAAAAAAGCCAAAAAATACTTTATCTATTTTTTATTTGGACGTTTAATACCTGGTTTTTTTGGTTGGAAGATTAATACTCGGATTAATAAAAACGTGCAATTTAATACCCAAAAAATTTAAGTATTGTCGTTTTCATACTTATGATCTCTTAACAAAAAAAATATTTCAATTTTACCCTTATTTATTTTTATTAAATATTTATTATAAATAGCAGGAAATTAATTTTAACTTTCGAATAAAAAATTATTGTTATTAATATTTTCATTTTATCTGTGTTTTATTTCTTTAATTTAAAATTTTATTTTATTTTTGTCCAAAATTAATGAACAACGCTTCAGCGATTGGGTTTCTTTGAAATCTTGACTATAATCAATCTCTAATTACCAAATGATTAGTGTTATCGAATTCATTATCATCATCGATGACTCTGTTTTGTCCATTCAACTAAATTTCATTGTGATTCCCGAGCATTAACCAGTTCTTAAACTTTTAAAACCCAAATAAAAAAATTTGAAATTGGGAGATACAAAGAGAAAGTTTGAATTCTTGAATCGATCTATACCCGAGCTAACTCACCCACTGTGATAGATTTCTTACTCTGATTCAGTTGACCAAAAGATACTCCTTCTCCTCCATCTCCGTCTATATTTCATTTCTTCATATCTAACGCCTTTTTCTACTTGCAGTTGTAGACATCACAGATATGAAGCAACATTTATGGACATATACCCCGCCGTAGCCATACCGTTACACCAATCAGATTTTGACGATTGCGCGTGGTTGTAATGCGGCTGGGCTGGTGGCGAAATTGAAGTCTCATTGCTCGGATTCAACAGAGATTGTAATGCGGCTGGGCCGGCGGCGAAATTGAAGTCTTGTTGCTCGGATTCAACAGAGGCTGAAACGAAAGCACATTGAAATATTGAAACGAATTTGGTGTTGTTAGGTTTGGTAAGGTGGATAAACGATTGAGAAATTTATTTGGATTTCAAGGAAGGGATATGAGCCTGGTTTCCGATGAAAAATGAGTTTGAAGAATTTTTGAAGAATTTTTTGAAGAATTTCTCCATGATTTTGAAGAATTTTTTTTTATCTGGAGAAATCTTAAAAAAAAATAATTAACTTTGGAATTTTTTTTTTTTAATTTTGGAAAAAATTAAACATTTATTTTAAATTAAAGAAATAAAATATAGATAAAATGAAAATATTAATAATAATCATTTTTTATTTGAATAAAATTAAAATTAATTTCCTGCTATTTATAAATAATATTCAATAAAAATGAATAAGAGTAAAATTAGAATATTTTTTTTGTTAAGAGATCGTAAATATGAAAACGACAACACTTAAAATTTTTGGGTATTAAATGCATATTTTTATTAATTTAAGTATTAATCTTCTAACCAAAAAAGACCAGATATTAAACGTCCAAATAAAAAATAGAGAGGTATTTTTTGGTTTTTTTCCCTATTTTTATGTGCGTTTGGTACTTACGGCTATTTATGTACTTATGGCAATACTAGAGTGGAGACTGGTCCGATTGAGACATCCGGTATAACTCTCGAGCTTCATAGGCTCATAAGAGTTTAAGATCATGTGAAAATCATTTAACTTGATTTTCACAGAAATACAAAATGAGGGAAATTGAATATAAAAAATGGAGCATTTATTAGTATGGTAGAAATGTTACAATCCGCGTATAAACATTCAAATTTGATTAGAAGTCTTAGAACACTGCCGTAACAATTTGATAAATCAAAATGGCCCATCTTTGATTGCGTCGGAGAGCCACATGGGCTTCTTTGAAGCTTACACCACATGCCAAGGAATAAAAGTCCTTTAGTCAACAACATACACATGTGTATATGCACAAATTTGTGTCAATCATATAGTTCAATATGTAAACTTCTAAAGTTCTATTGCATGAGCTCTTTTTTTTTTGTTCTTATACTGTTGTCGTAACATATTGACCCATATTGTTGACCCATATCATCTACTATTATAGATCTACCTACATTAGGAAAAACGGAATTAAATTATAAATTTATCCAAATTTTAATTGAATAAACAGAAACACATCTCCTCCCTCCTAAGAACGTTAACTATTTTGTTGGCCTATATTCGTCAATATATTTAGTATACATATATATGTACTACACTAAAGTAGATGTAAAAGAATGGCTAACGTATCATTTCCTAAATCAATCTAGAAAAATTAGTTTAACTATTTGATAACCCTAGAAAAAAGAATATATAAACATTAATTTGATTCCTTAAGAAAACTGATTTTTGTTTGAGTTATATGCTTAAGAAAGAAGAAATCTACAAAAGTTTCATACACTGAATAAGGACTTAAATTACTCTTATAGTACTTTAAGTTTCTAAAATTGAATAATTCTAGGTTTAGAGAAGAAGAAAAAACTTACAAAAGTTGAAAATTATCATACAGATTAATTGTATCAACAATATGATTTTATTCAGAGAATCATCATTTCAACCACCGGTATTAATTAAAACGATAGTCAAACTTCGGCAGTAGTATGTTCATACCACATAAATACTAAATTAACGAGTTATTAATTAATCATGAACACATAGACAGTTTTTCTAATTTATTCCGAATTTATTCAATTTCTTTAATTATTATATTTTTTTCTGAGCTGGGATCGTATTGAACTAGTAACAAATTCAAATAAAAGACCTCTTGTTAAAAGCATGGCAAAAATTCTTCTTAATATGTTATGTTCTGGTCATATATTGGATTGGACAGATATTGGTTTTGCTTATTATATTATAGGAGGGGTATAATAGACTTCGTGCAACGTCCTTTGCTACTATAAATACTCTTCTATAACAATGAGTTTATTTGCCTTATTCATAACTTCTTGCTGAGTTGAACCAAACGTACTCCAAACAATGGAACTCAACTGTGTTCAATTTCTTCGAAACAAGACGATACTTGTCACCGGCGCTACCGGTTTCCTTGCCAAGGGTATGCATGTTTTGGATGATTTTTGCTAATTCTTCAAGATTTGTTAATTAGATTATAATATAATTTCATTGATATTTAGTTTTTGTGGAGAAAATTCTGAGAGTACAACCAAATGTGAAGAAGTTGTATCTTTTGGTGAGAGCATCGGACAACGAAGCTGCGACTAAACGCTTACGCACAGAGGTTAATAAATATACCAACTAAACCTAATTTACTACCTAATATGTGAGGTGAGATTAAAGTTGTATGTATCATTCTGATTTGTTGCATCAAATATAACAGGCTTTTGAAAAAGATCTTTTTAAGGTGTTGAGAGAGAATCTTGGCGATGAGAAATTGAATAGATTGTTGTACGAAAAAATTGTCCCGATCCCAGGTGATATCGCGACGGATCATTTAGACATAAATGACTCCGATCTTAGAGAACGTATGCAAAAAGAAATTGATATTGTCGTCAATGTTGCAGCCACAACAAACTTTGACGAGAGGTACTTCTCTAGCTACGAGACATTCCATATACCACATTTCTGTATTATTTTTTTATTCTATCTCTACTAAAATTTAATATCTTCATATATATGAAAAAGATACGATGTTGGCCTTGGGATCAACACATTTGGAGCTCTCAACGTCCTTAACTTTGCCAAAAAATGTGATAAAGCTCAATTGTTTCTCCATGTCTCTACTGGTATGTCTTTATATTATTATTATTATTA
>NC_025693.1:13127645-13168982 GCF_000633955.1 Camelina sativa
TTTAAATTATCAGAATGGAATGAAATATAATTTGATGTTTAGGGCAAAGCTTCATGGATGGCCAAACACATATGTTTTCACCAAATCGATGGGAGAGATGCTTCTTGGTAACCATAAAGAAAATCTTCCTCTCGTCATCATCCGTCCTACCATGATCACTAGCACTTTTTCAGAACCATTTCCCGGATGGATCGAAGGATTAAGGTATATTTTATTCGATCATGAATGTGAAATTTTATTCTAATTGTAAAAACTAGCATATGTTGTTAGATTTGGGTCACCAATCTTTATTTTTGCATGCGGCTTATTTATTTCAGAAATATGGTTAGAGAATATTGATTAAAATTCAACAGAAAAAAGTTGTTTAGAAAATTTTGATCATATTTCAGAAGAAACTAAAATATATTTAATATCATTCGAGGTTTTGAATAATAAATATGGAACAGAAGGACAACAACATTTAATTCTTTTGGACAACCATTTTCATTGGACAGGGTCTATCTATAAATATAAATATTATAACTGGCCGGTAGAATAACTCTAGATCTATCACCAGTCTTTTTATATTTTTATTTGTCCATATATATACTTACAAGTATTTCACGTTAATGATATTTGTATGTAGAACCGTAGACAGCGTGATTATCGCATACGGAAAGGGAGTGCTCAAGTGTTTTCTTGTCGATGTAAACTCAGTTTGCGATATGGTAATTGTTGAAACTAAACTAGACATGAAGCTATAACTAAATTTAACGTTACTCAAATTCAAATCAAGCTAGCTTTATATCTTACCTCTTTTATTGGATGCAATATCAAAATCATTTTGACAGATACCAGTGGATATGGTTGCAAACGCAATGATCACGTCTGCAGCCACACACGCTGGAGGTTCAGGGGTTCACATGGTGTACCATGTCGGTTCATCTCATCAGAACCCAGTGACATTTGGAGAGATTCATGAGATTGCGGTTCGTTACTTCACCAAAAACCCTTTGCGTAGTCGCAGTACAGGCTCGCTCATAGCCGTCTCCAAACTGAGGTTCATATCAACCATGGGTTTGTTCAGCCTCTACATGACCTTACGTTACAAACTACCTCTCCAGGTATAAATTAATAGGTCGACCAATACATATCAATACATTTATACATGACCCTACGTAACAAGCTATATATATATTTTCTCATACATGTTTCTCCCATCATTGTGTATTATATAATATGTATTTTAAATTATTTTTTTCCTTCTGAATCAGTTATTAAAATTGATTGATATAATATACCCTTGGAGAAAAGGAGATAAATACGGAGACAAGAACCGTAAAATAGAGTTGGTGATGAGATTGGTAGAGCTTTACGAGCCTTACGTACTCTTCAAGGGCATGTACGTATATATATTAACTTCAAATTATTAATTTTCTAATTTTGATAGTAAACTGAAACATTACTTTCTATATCCACATAATAATATATAATATTTGTTTTTATTTTTTCCTCAGATTCGACGATAGAAATACTAAGAGCTTATGCGCCAACCAAAAGGAAGAGGAGAGCCAAAATTCAGAAAAAATGATGTTTGATTTCGACCCAAAAGTCATTAACTGGGGAGATTATCTCACAAGTATACACATTCCTGGTCTCATCACTCATGTGCTTAAAAAATAAAACCACATGCAAAAAAATTATTAAGTTCTGCATGTATCACCAATAAGACACTCTCCCTGATGGGAACAAATATATATATTTATTTATTTGTACTGTAAACGTAATTCTTTAAAAATAAAACATAATTTCTGCTTTTCCATCAATGGAAAGTACTATTTATTTGATAATACTAAGTATGATACATATTTTGTAAGAAATAAGTAAGGTTTGTTTCTTATACAATCTTATTGTGGTTCATTTCACTGTATATATGCAGTGCCAGTATTCTATAAAAATACGTAAGTGGTTGTTTTAGATATGTTGGGCTTTCCAAGCTCAAGCCAACTCTCTTATTAGTATGATATTATCCGCTTTGGGCCCAGGTGACAAAGCCCGCACGGATTTCTTATTGGACTCATTCCCAAAAGGCCTCATACTAATTGGAGTTGGTCTTGCCTTATATATTAGAAACTTCTTTTCTAATCTTTAAATGTGGGACATTGTTTGTATCCTAACAAGATATATATCACTTAAGCGTTGGAAGTTTATTTTACCACTACAGTTTAGTTATAGTTACAAAATTAAGCGAAACAGTCACTTGAACTGCTTAAGAAAAATCAATCAAACATCACAAACAGTTTGGATGACCAATATTACGGTTCATGTCTACTATTACTTCTTTGGATAAAATTTGAACACATGGAGACATGGCGAACAACAGAAGAAAAATAGAAGAAAATGAAAAACACATGTACAAATTACGAGTTCGTTCATATACATTTGAGTATAAAAGAGCCTACGTTTTAGCTATATACAACTTTCAGCAATTCACAATATCAAGAACAAGCCCATACTTAATAATTGAGAATTTATTAAAAATGTCTTTTTTGAAATACTCCTTTTCAAAAATACCTTTTTTTTGAATATTTTCATTTTTGTCATTTTTTACACAATTACAATATACACAATTACTTTTACAAATCCCCTTTAATAATTTAGGAGGCCACATTTAATAATTTTTCATAGCTTAAAAAAACTTAACACCACTAACATTTTTTTGGTCTTATTTAATAAAATTTGGATGTTGTGTGTCTTCCTTTTGTTTCCATATCTCTATATACTTATTTAATCAAGATTGCAATAAGTTTAATCCTATTATCATGTGGCATATTACACAAAAACCCATTGTAATTTAATTAATTTAATAATTAACAAAACAAAAGTTTATATTTTTTTTATAAAATTTTAAATAATAAAAAAAACTGTTAGTAATACTCTTTTATAGATATCCCTTTTCAAAAATACCGGTTTTTGACTATTTTTATTTTTGCCCTTTTTTGCACAATTACAATGTGTTAAATCGATTTCTAAAATCTTTTTTTTGTTTGAGTTCTCTATTTTACCTTAAAGTATAGTTTTAATGGATGTAGAAATTAGTATTTGGAGTTTAGAGTTTAGATTGTAGTCATTTTGTATATTGAAAAAGAGTATTATAAAAAATAAACAACAAGATGATATTTTTGCAAAAGGGTACAAAAAGGTATTTCTGCAAATGCCCCAATAATAAAACAATTTCAAAATTATTAAATAAAGTTATTTAACAGATTCCATTTATTGTCTTAAAAATCTTAAAAATAATAACAAAATATTTAGAACAATTATATTACTTAATTTTATTTATAAAAAACCTAAGATTAAAATATTTGCATCTCTAAATTTTTTAATAAATGAAATATATATTTTAATAATTACTTATATTTTAAAAATATAAAATATTATATCTAATTTATTAGATACAGTGACATTTTATTAAAATTTAAGAAATCACAAATGTTAGATTTTATTCTATATAATATATACAATTAAAAAAACTCAAAAAGTGAAATCGAGATTTCTAACACGACTGCTTCAATATGGGTTTTATTTTATTTTATGGATTTGACCAAATTTATATAATTCATAGATTTGAACATTGTATCATGTACCGGATTGAAATTAGAATATAAAACTTAGTAAATTAAATGTAAAAGATTATAAAATATATAGAGTAAATCAATTAAAACTTATATTATTATTTTCTAACTAACAAATTACAGTAAAGTTTACGCGAATATTTCTCCATGTTGTACAGCACGAATGTAACACTCACAAACCGAGTTTTCAGTTTGGGTGTCGATCGATGCCAAGAAAATGCGACGGTCGACACCAATCTTTGGTTATTGCTCGGGTTAGTTCTTTTTCTCCAGTTTGATGCGGTTTGTTGTGGAAACCATATGGCTCATGTATTGAAACGATCCGTTCTATTTTTTTTGTTTTTAATACAATATTAAACTAGTGATATCATACTTACTAACATCCTAACCCCAATAAAACTCAACAGCGGAAATAAATAACATCATTAAACCAGACATACATTAGTTAAACCAATAACATCTAATCTAATAATCATTCCAACATAAACCAGTAATAAATCATCCAACAAGTCATTAAATGTTAAACGAGCTACTACAGCACCTCCTCTTTATTACCTTGATTCCACGATCACACTTTGTCTTTACTTGCATTACAAACAACAATTGAGACGCATGAGTATTATCACAAAAACTCAGTGAGGCAATCCTCCCATCTATTGGGCTATACACACAAGCAATTGAGATCTCCAATCAAACACAAAACAAATAACACAATCAAATCAGGCAACAAACAAAGTTCAGCCGCTGCTGAAGGATTGTGTTGATCGACACTGACACCTGGCGAAGGTTGTGTCAACCGATACACTCCTTACGTTGATTGACACATACACCTGGTGTCGCCCGACACCTGCTCGACATTTCCCAAAAACCCTAGTTTGCGTCGACCGACACCTCCACATGGCATCTATCAATGCTCATTAGGTTTCTCGCGTCGTCCTCGCATTAGTGTCGACCGACACACTCTTTTTGTCGATCGATACAGATGTCGAGCATCGTTTTCCTTGAAGCTCTAAGTCAGATCTCCTTTCCCTAACACACCAAGCCCAATCCGGGATCACACATGAGTCTCACAAAGTCTCAAGAACCACAAATCACTCAAAAAAACAAAAGAATCAACCACACAACACATAAACACAAAAAACAGAAAATCTTAAGCTTAGATAAGCCATGGTCATGCACTCACCTTTCTAACAGAAGATTCTGACCAACCAACGATAAAAACACACTCCTATTAAGCTTATACCTCGTCCCCAGCTTCATATCTCCACCCACAGAGACAAATCTCACCAAGAACGGATTAGAAATCTCAAGAACACTCAAAGGGACTTTCTCCTCTTCTAAAACTCTCTGGATAGACAAAATGAGGCTACTCCAAAACCTAGGTTGACTTCCAGCTTATATACCTCGTTTTAGGGTATATTTTCAACCCAAACCGCGCTAATTCGATGATTTAAAAAAAATCGATCGAACCAACAATTGATGGTGTCGATCGACACAAGGAGTGGTGTCGACCGACACACTCCTTGTGTCGATCGACACACATCCTAAAACCATCCAATATGGTTCGTTATACTCTTCTTCTTTGTCTTCCTCGTCAGCTTCCTCACATTCTTTCATTGAATAATCATTCAAAACTATTGTTTTAGACTACCACACAACTTGTTAACCCATCAAATTCTAAGATCAAAATCATTGCCTCTTTTCTCGTAAAATTTGTGCAATTAATGAAGACCAGCATAGTCATCACATGTACTCAATTATTGATACTTTCACCCATATACTTACTCGGTTTTAGATCCACACGTATTGAAACTTCTTAGACCAAAATTCATAATACTACAAAATTACAAATTACTTGCAAAGAAAATAATATGAACACATGAATAGCTAATGAAACATTGAAACAAGATTTTGCAACTTCAATCCTTCTTCCTTAGACCCAAAAATAAAAAATTTACTAAAAGAATATCAAATCATCTATAAAATCATACACAAAAATAAAAATTACAGTTCATAAGAGATATAAAGCACAAAAAAACTTAATAAGATATTTTTCAGATATTAAAAATCAAATATATAGTATTTAATATTACTTAAACTTAAAAAAAATTAATAGAGTTGAAATATTTATAATTTAGATGTACTTTAAATATTTATCACATTTTTAATTTTTTTAGAGTTAAATGTTAATGATACTTACACTTTTTATAGAGTTTAACTGTTTATAATATTTTAAATTTTCTATGGACATATTTATAATATTTTGAAACATTCTATAAAGTTTAAATATTGATAATATTTGAACCTTTTAACAGTTTCCATAATTATAATTGTAACACCCGCGAACCAGATTTACGGTTCGTGCGGGCATCAATCGATTCTCGTAGTTGGTCCACGTGCGGGTTAATTCTAATGTCTCTGGTTCGACTCGGTTTTATGAGAAAACCCTAGGGATCGCATATAAAAGGGAGTTCGACGCCCTAAAGCCTTTGGTGGCCGTTTTTCATTGCCAGAGAGAAGAGAGATAGAGACTTCTTGGTGAAATCGTTCTGTGAGCAAAGGAGAAAACTTTTGTACTTTTTTTGGTGTGTTTGGAACGTGGAGAAGAAGGTCTAAGCGTGGGTGTCGAGTAGAGGTCGTTGGAGTGCTTGGATCTTGCTGTTCTTCGTCGGTTTCAACCAAAACAAGAGGTGAGTGTTTCTCATGGTGGTTGATTGATTAGATGTGTATTTTGTGTGATTTTATTTGATTGATTGCTTGTGGGCTTGTTTGTGAGTGTTTCTCATGGTGGTTGAGGCCTTTTGAGGGAGGTTTTGGTATCAGAGGCGTTGTGGCGATGGTAAGAGCTGAGAGGAGTTGAGAGATATCGTGTTCATCAACGTTTCACGCGACTGCATCGATCGATGCAAGGAGTGCATCGATCAATGCAATGAGGGTATTGGTGGAGACGCAAGGGGTGTCAATCGTCGCATATGTTCAGAGTTGTTTGGTTTGCTTGCTTTTGTGCATTGGTTCTGTTTGCCTTTTCGCTTATGTGTATAGCTCAGTAGATGGAAGAATCACATCACTGAGTATTTCTGGTAATACTCACGCATCTTATTGTTTTTGTGGTGCAAGTAAGCGAAAGTGTGATTGTGGAATCAAGGGGATGAAGAGGAGGATATTCTAGTGGCTCATTTATGTGTTGTCTGGTTTCCATTAGGTTGCTAGAGTGTGGTCTAGAACGGTTATTTAAGTTGTTGGTTCATTTTTACTAGCATTGTTGGATAATTGCTATTGTTTTATTCGTTTAATGGTTACTGGATTAATGGTATTGGTTTATGTTATCTGCTGATTGTATTGTTTGGGACTAGGCTGTTAGTGAGTATGGGATTACTAGATATTAAGGTATTAAAAAAATAGATCGATTTTTTTTAGTTTGATATCAGAGCCCTTATGGTTCTAGCTACTGGTTCGTTGTTTGCTTTGTATCGATGTTTGGATTGCATGCCTTGGTTGATTATGGGAGTTAGTCAAATGTATGTGGCATGGGGTCCTAGAACATCCTCTTTGAGCCTTCAATGAGATTCCACGGTAAGTTTTGTTTTCTTGAGTAGTGCGGTTTAGTTTGTTTACTTAGCCTTTTGTTCTTGGTGGTAGAGATGGTTAGAGGTACTGGTCATGGTCATGGTCGTAGTTGTGGGTGTGGTCATGGTCGCCAGACCACAACCTATAGCTACGGTATCCAGGGAGTCACTCACACCCACTCCCCTTGCTCTCGGGTCGTAACCCTCGAGACATACCGGCTCACTGCCGAGCCGCGGCTCACAGCTACGGTATCCAAGGAGTCTCACAATCCCACTCTTGGGTCATCACCCTAAAGCGCACTCTCGGATCGTCATCCGAAACAAACATACCACTCCCACTCTCTGGCCACAAAGTCCATCGAGCTATCGATATCACATGATTTGGGTCCACACGGCCTTGAGCAAACAAGTCTGATATCATCGAGTATCTCCCGACTAGATCTACCTCAACACTTTCCATTAATAGGCAAGCTTTAACTACTCATAAAACTTCCCATTTTTCGAACCCGCACATCTCGTAGCACCGTGACATCACCAATCAAAAATCCATGAGAACTGATCATCTCATCTGTGACCACTCATCCGGTCAACCTCTAACATTCCCGCCACTCCATACATTTCACATCCCCTTTCCAAAAATAGACAAGTCCTAACTATTCATAGAACTTTCTATTTATGGAAACTTTCCTTTTCTGGAACTTTCTATTTTCCTTTTGCAACGACCTTTTCCGTAAATAGCAAAGCTCTAACTCCCTAAACACTTTCCATATTTAGAAACTTTCTATTTTATGAAACCTTTCCTTTCCAGAATCGCATAATCCGTTAATCTATTCCACATAAGGATTCAATAAGAACTAATCATCTTATTAAATCTTCCCCAACAACATTGTCAGTAAATCCACAATACGGTCATCTCGGTCTGAGTAAAACCTGTTACCACACTCACAGCACCCGTTTGACCTCCAACAACACCAGTAAGCACATCGACCACACAATTGGCTAAACAGCCCGCCAGAAAGGCCACACAAGCCCCTCCAAGGCTCACAACCGCTAAAAATGGACAAATTTTAACTCCCATAAAATTTTCCATTTTTTATAACTTTCCTCTTTTGGAAACTTTCCACTTATAGAAACTTCTATTTTAGGAAACTTCCCTCAACACCACCACTTCACGGAAATTTAGTACTCCGAACACCACCTCATCCTGGTACTTAGTCGCGCAACCAACCACCCCTACTGGTCCACACAATCCTGACCCCCACCGGTCAACGAAATCCTGACCCCACTAGTCAACCCATCCTGACCCTACTGGTCCACACCGTCCTGACCCCACCTGATGTGAGCGCCGGTCGGCTCGCGGTATAGACAGAACGTCGGATCCTCGGGACGGATGGTGTATCGGAAACTTTCCTCTGACCAGACGATGGGGGAACGATAGTGGAGATGAAGCGAACGATGGAAACGAATTTTGGTGGCAAACGAACGAGTGGAACGCGGACTCGGTCGAGCAGATGCGTGATAGCGGTTGGTCGGACGGAAGAACACGGTAGCGGATGGAAGGTATGGTCGGAAACAGATGGCGGCTTGTGAACCGTGTAAGAAACTCGACCTCGGTTCACTAGGGAAAGATAGAGTCGAAGCAGAACACAACGAACGGTCGGGACCAAACGCCGTACGGTAGAGATGGACGGAAGGGTGGATCGATGCGACGCACACGAGAGATGGCTCGGCTCGTGATACGGTTGGTCTAGGGGCTTACGAACCCAGTTCGTGAATCTCCTAGGGTTTCTCAAGAGCCAAGTCCCGGACTTGGACTAAGGATAGGGGTGAGACAAGAAACAAAGATTCTCTCTTTGGGAATTTTAATTCTTATTCAATTCTGCCTTTTACAATGAGGGTTGAGGCCTTTATATAGGGAGGCTTACATATGGGAGACACTAAAACCCTAGACACGCGGCCAAAGGTAAGGAACACACATGTCCCTAAAAGTAAAAGCAAAAGCAAACAAAGGCAAAGACCAATCCAACGGTCAAGAGAGAGTTCAAAAGATATAAAGGAAAGGAAGGAAGGAGATAGGATTGCCACGTCATTGGTGGGACGTGGTAGATAGGATCTTCACTTCCTTGGCTCCTAAGCATGTCAATAAATATTTCCAAGTCATGAGCCAAGTGGGAACGAATTGGAGATGCACTAGAGTTCGCTGCCTCATTAAAACCTATTTGGTAAACCCATTGGGACAAACCCAAAATAGGAAAAAGAGTACAGCTCCTTCTAATGGCTTAGGGATGTCTTCACCTTGGCTTGGTGGTGAAGACACAAATATCAAGCTTCCCAAAGCTGGTCGCGCCCTAGGCTCTTCTTTGGTGATGCTAGCCATGAGCCCTTGGTGTAAAGGTTGGAGCTTGGCCTGAACTGCCCATTAGGTGACTTGTCTTGCTCCTCCTTGATGATCCTTGGGGACTGGTTGGTGTCGCACATCACTAGGAAGGCCGGTCCCAAGTTGTCATGCGGGTGGTACGAGTGGCCGAGTGGTGTCAGAGAGGTGTCCGAGAGGTGTCCGAGAGATGCGAGTGTTCATGGCCGAGTAACCGATCTCGTGCTCACATCACCACCGGTCCACAAGACCTGACCCCACTGGTCAACACTAAACCCTGGGATTGAACCACCATCAACCCCGTCATCCCCATTCGGTCACTATGCTAATTCACACGTCCTAGACATCATTTGCTCCCAACTCATCCACTCTCACGTCAAAACCTTTGAGCCATACCGATCTCACTCTCAGACCATCGTCCTCGAGTTCATTCTGTCTCACTCTTGGGTTGTCACCCTCAAGATCTCGGTACCAGGGGAACCACCATCCCTTCCGGAGAACCACCATCTCCTCTGCCGCTCTCAGGGCCCACTACACCTCAAGCTATCGGTATACAGGGGAACCACCATCCCCTCAGGAGAACCACCATCTCCTTATGAGTTGTTCGGAACCCACCGTTCCTAGAGCAAACAAGTCCTCACGTCTCTAAGCACTTCCCGACACTCCCATGGTCTATGTAAGACAACGCAATGTCGTACTAACCACCATCTACTTCTTCCCAAATACCACCATGACCACCACCCGGTCACCCTGGAACACCCTACCCTCAAGGTATTTTCCATACACTTTCCAAAAATAGCAACCTTCTATTTATGGAAACTTTCCATTTATAGCAACCTTCTATTTATGGAAACTTTCCATTTATAGAATTCCAGAGCTATTTCCGTCCCACATGACACACGAGTCAAACATCCAAAAGACCTTCATTTGCAATACATCCACTTCCACAAGTCACCTCCAACGGTATTTCCCGATACCGGCGTGATCGACCACTTTCCAACAACTTTTCAATAGCCAACTACACCTCCAGAACATAAGCTAAGAACACTACACAACTAACAACACACAAAATCATTTACCGTGGAATCTTATTGAAGGCTCGAAGAGGATGATACTAGGACTCCATACCACATGCAAATTGACTAACTACTCATAATCAATTCCACCACACAACATCATGCAACCAACAGGAAAATAATTCCACCAATTAAATTCCTAAACCGCTCTAAACCATTCACTTAGCCATCCTAGAACTGTAATTGCTCTGATACCAAAATGTAACAACCCAACCCGTTTTTTATTTATAATAATAATATATATAATTAAACATTCCATACTACTTAATTGAACCAACAACCCACACATTACTAACCAACTAAAATACCAATAATAAACCAACTTCCAATAACATGCACATGGGAAACATATAACATTAATCATCTCAAATATATAACATCCATCCAAAAATATTGCTAACCACTCTATCCAACAACCTAGCAAAACTCTATCCATAGTTCTAACATCGATAACATAACCAACAACACACAAACGAGACCCTAGATCATCCTCCTCCTCATCGCCATGATTCCACGTCAAAAACCTCCACACCACAAACAACAATTGAGATGCGTAAGTATTATCACAAATACTTAGTGAGACAATCCTCCCATCTACTAGGCTATACATACAAGCAACTGAGATTCAAATATTTAACAAATCAACAAATAATCACAACAAACCAGGAAATCACGCAACAGACAAACTGGTGTCGACCGACACCAGAGTGGTGTCGATCGACAATGGCTCAAACTTGGTGTCGACCAACACCCCAACTGGTGTCGATCAACACTGACTGCGCAGATGCGTTCTGCTCGTCGATTCTCCATTCCAATCCATCTCAAATCCATCCAGAACTCGTCCAAAGATCACAGGAACCCACAGGAACCTCAAATCAATCAAAACAAACAAGAAAACACCAAGAACAACACCAAACAAGCAAAAGAATAGGAGATCTCAGGCTTAGATCAGCCATGGTCATGCATTCACCTCTTTTCAGGAAGTTTCTGACCAACAATGACAAATCCGACACTCCCAACAAATTTCTAACACCTTCCCAGCTTCAGATCTCTCCAACAACCACCAATAATCTCCCCAAAGCTCAAGAACACTCAACAAAGCTTCTTTTCTCTTTTTCTCTCTTGCAAACAGTGACAAAACTCTAGAAACACGACTAGGTCGACTTTTTCCCCTGAAATACTCGGTTTGGGAAACTCAATTAAGTCAAACCAACCCAAGATCAAAAATTAAATTCAACCCGGTCAAACCAGAAAAAGCTGGTGTCGATCGACACCCATCCCCAAATTACACTATTTGGTTCGCGGATGTTACAATTCTGCCCCACCAACAAAGATTCGTCCTCGAATCCCGTAGCACCGTCCATCCGCCAAAGACCTCCGTGCCACCATCAACACGGCCCGCATGTACTCCGGCCGGACTGAACACCGTCAGCCAAGGTTTCCCGTTCCACTGTCGCAACAGCGCGCACACCTCCGACTGAACCCTCGAGGTCTCCCTCTAGTCAAGATACTCACATCCTATACGTTATTTGCTCACAATATCAAGAACAAGCCCATACTTAATAACTGAGAATTTATTAAAAATGCCTTTTTTGAAATACTCCTTTACAAAAATTCCCTTTTTTTGAATATCTTCATTTTTGCCATCTTTTACACAATTACAATATACACAATTACTTTTACAAATCCCCCTTAATAATTTAGGAGGCCACATTTAATAAGTTTTCATAGCTTAAAAAACTTAACACCACTAACATTTTTTTGGTCTTATTTAATAAAATTTGGATGTTGTGTGTCTTCCTTTTGTTTCCATATCTCTATATACTTATTTAATCAATATTGCAATAAATTTAATCCTATTATCATGTGGCATATTACACAAAAAAACCATTGTAATTTAATTAATTTAATAACTAACAAAACAAAAATTTATATTTGTTTATAAAATTTTAAATAATAAAAAACTGTTAGTAATACTTTTTTATAGATATCCCTTTTCAAAAATACCGGTTTTGACCATTTTTATATTTGCCATTTTTTGCACAATTACAATGTGTTAAATCGATTTCTAGAATTTTTTTTTGGTTTGAGTTCTCTATTTTACCTTAGGGTATAGTTTCAATGGAGTAGAAATTAGTATTTGGAGTTTAGGGTTTAGACTGTAGTCATTTTGTATCTTGAAAAAGAGTATTAGAAAAAATAAACAACAAGATGATAAGGGTACAAAAAGGGTATTTCTGCAAATGCCCCAATAATAAAAAAATTTCAAAATTATTAAATAAAGTTATTTAACAGATTCCATTTATTGTTTTAAAAATCTTAAAAAATAATAACAAAATATTTAGAACAATTATATTACTCAATTTTATTTATAAAAAACTAAGATTAAAATATTTGCATCTCTAAATTGTTTAATAAATGAAATATATATTTTAATACTAGTATAAAACATTACTTATATTTTAAAATATAAAATATTATATCTAATTTATTAAATATTTTTTTGCACTGTACATTGATACAGTGACATTTTATTAAAATTTAAGAAATCACAAATGTTAGATTTTATTCTATATAATATATACAGTTAAAAAAAATCAAAAAGTGGAATCGAGATTTCTAACACGACTGCTTCAATACGGATTTTTTATTTATTTTATGGATTTTACCAAATTTATATAATTCATAGATTTGAACATTGTATCATGTACCGGATTGAAATTAGAATATAAAACTTAGTAAATTAAATGTAAAAGATTATAAAATATATAAAGTAAATCAATTAAAACTTATATTATTATTTTCTAACTAAAAAATTACAGTAAAGTTTACGCGAATATTTCTCCATACTGTACAGCACGGATGTAACACTCACAAACCGAGTTTTCAGTTTGGGTGTCGATCGATGCCAAGGAAAGGCGACGGTCGACACCAATCTTTGGTTATTTCTCGGGTTAGTTCTTTTTTCCGGTTTGATGTGGTTTGTGTAAGAATTGCGGAATAAGAACTAGAACAAGAGTGAGAGAATCGGATGAGAGACATAGAAGAATGAGAGAAAAATATAATGTCTTAGATTAGTTGTTTACAAATGTGAGAACAAGGCTTATTATAGCCATACAATCGGCATCTAGCCGTTAGGGGAGAATTAATGAAGAAAGGGACATAAAGGAAGCTTCTCCTGGTCGAGGGAATAGTGAAAGCGACTGGTCCTAAGTTTGACTTCTCTTAACCATCACATGTGACTCTTCCACCAACCACTTGACCGACCACTTGAGATATTTTGTGAGCTGCCTCTTCTAGATCCTTCTTTCTACTGAACTCGAATCCCATAAGGCCACTTTGTCTCATCATTCTTGTTGGATCGTAGCCCATTCACTACATACTTGTACGGACATCCGTACGGTCGGTTGTACGGACACCCTTGGTCGAATGTGCTACTCTCCCTTGATCAATACTCCCCTCAAGTTTAGCTGAGTGAGATGGCTAAACTTGGATTGCCGTGACATATTACCTCGTTAAAAACCTCAATATACAAAACCGCATGGGACAAAAATATATTGAGGGAAAAAGAGTGTAATGATCATGGCTAGAGGACTTGAGATCAAGGGTGTGTCAAGTCCACAAGTCCAAGTTTGTTGTGGATGTGAGCACAAACTTGGTGACTTGCGGCCTTGGTAAAGATATCTGCTAGTTGATCCTTGCTAGGTGTGTAATATGGAAGTGTGACTCCTTCTTCAATCTTCTCACGAACTTTGTGGCAATCCAATTTGATGTGCTTGGTCCTTTAATGGAAGACTGAGTTTGTTGCAATATGAATGGCGGCTTGATTGTCGCAGTGCATAGGGATAGGCGTGTTCACGTTGAAGCCTAGTTCTTCAAGAAGACCCTTGAGCCATGTAAGCTCGGTTGTAAGCTTCCTCATTGCTCTATACTCTGATTCGGCGCTTGACATTGACACCACCTTTTGCTTCTTTGACTTCCAAGTCACAAGATTACCCCCTATGAAGGTGCAATAGCCGGTTATTGACTTCCTATCTGTCTTATCACCGCCCCAATCAGCATTGCAATATCCCACAAGGTCAGTGTTTGAGTTCTTTCCCATCCAAATGCCTTGTCCAGGGATCCCTTTGAGATAATGTAGAATCCTCTCCAATAGGCTCCAATGATATGTTGTAGGATTCTTCATGTATTGGCTTACCTGATTCACAGCATAGCAAATATCAGGTCTAGTAAGTGTTAAATAGATTAGCTTACCTACAAGTCGGCGATAGCGAGAAGGATTGTCATAAGGAGGATCCTTTCGCTCAGGTTGGTAACCATCGGGAAGTGGTGTGTCCACAGACTTTGCTCCTAGTTTCCCTGTCTCACAAAGTAAATCAAGAGTATATTTTCTTTGTGAAAGGAATAAGCCTTCCGGAGATCGATAGACTTCAATTCCAAGAAAATACTTAAGTTCTCCAAGGTCTTTTATATCAAATATTGAATTTAAATGAGCCTTAACCTCTTTAATACCTTCTTGATTGTCTCTTGTGATGATTAGATCATCTACATATATGAGAACAACCACTATACCTTTAGTGCTTTGAAGTGTAAAGAGAGTAGTGTCCGAATGTGATCTCTTGAACCCATGATCTTTCAAAGTGGTGCTAAGCTTGTGGTACCAAGCTCTTGGTGACTGTTTTAGTCCATATATAGCTTTCCTTAAGCGCAAAACCTTTCCAGGTTTGATCACATCTTCAAGACCCGGAGGTGGTGTCATATACACTTCTTCCTCTAATTCTCCTTGTAAGAAAGCGTTTTTGACATCCATCTGCCATAAATCCCAAGACAGGTTCGTAGCTAGTGAGAGAACAACCCTTACAGTGGAGAGCTTAGATACAGGTGCGAAAGTGTCCTTATAATCTTCTCCATAGGTTTGAATGAAGCCCCTTGCTACCAATCTAGCTTTGTACTGTTCTATGTCTCCATTACTCAAGAACTTGATTGTGAATATCCACTTGGAGCTCACAGCTTTCTTGCCTGGAGGAAGGTCAGCTTCGTCCCATGTATGGTTATGGTTCATGGCTCTCACTTCATCATCAACTGCATCCAACCATACTTTACTTTCCTTAGCTTCTTCATACGTTTGTGGTATATGGTGCTCATCTATTTTTCCAAGGAAAGCTTGATGATCGGTTGGGAGAAGAGCAAGAGAGCAGACTGCTTGAATTGGATGAGCAATGGCTTCATTGTTATAGTAGACCCGTTTGTCTTGCGACTTGATTCGTGCGCTCCGTCTCGGTTGTGGATGCGGATCGGTGTGGTCAGTCGAGAGAGGTTTCTCTTGCAACTTGAGTCGTGCACTATGTCTCGGTTGTGGAGGCGGACCGGTGTGATTGGTCGAGAGAAGTGGTGATTCTACCAGTTCTACTTCTTCTTCGATCATGCTGTTCTCCCCTTCCGGCTCAAGAACCGTAGTATCATGTGACGCATCAGTTGGAGCAGTCGTCTGCGGTTGAGGTAAGGTCGAAGTAGGCTCGCCAGTTGAGTCAGGTGTAGTATCTTGGGACATAGTTTGATTTGGAGTTGATGATGCTCCAAGGTGATCTAGAAGGAACCGGAGGTTGCCGACTGATCATTTGGTGTTGCAAGGTCTTTTAAGTCCTCCCAATCTTTCTTATCAAAGTATCCTTTTTCTTCAAGGAACTTGACATCACGAGAGACCCATGTGCGCTTGTTGATAGGATCAAAACATTTGTATCCTTTTTGAGTTATCGAATAGCCAAGGAAAATGCACTTGATGCTCTTGGCTTCGAGTTTGTTTCTGAGCTCTCCTGGTACTAAAACAAAACAAACACACCCAAAAACTTTTAGATGACTAATGGTTGGTTTAAATTGATTTAATACCTCAAATGGTGACTGATCACCTAGATTTTTTGTTGGAATTCGGTTGATGAGATAACATGTTGTCATCACCGCATCTCCCCAATATCTCTTAGGAACATTGGTGTGAAACATCATTGATCTCGCCACTTCCATCACATGTTGGTTCTTCCTTTCAGTGACTCCGTTTTGTTGAGGAGTATATGGGCAGCTTGTTTGATGTATAATGCCATGCTTTGCTAGATGTTCTTTGAATCGATTGCTAGTATATTCACCTCCATTATCTGTTCTAAACACTTTAATCTTAGCATTAAATTGGTTAGTAACATAATTTTGAAAGTTTGTGAAGGCATCAATCACTCTATCCTTAGAGGGAAGTAAAGTAACCCAAGTATATTTTGATTTTTCATCTATGAAGGTCACAAAATACTTGTTGTTATCCCTAGAAACACAAGGGGAGGTCCAAACATCAGAATGAACTAAGTCAAAGCATTTTTCATAGAAGGTAGTTGACTTAGAAAATACGGTTTTACAATGTTTGCCAAGGATACAAGCTTCACAACTAGAATGATCAAAAGAAACATTAGGAATCATCAATTCAAGTGCTCTAGAATGAGGATGACCTAGTCTAGCATGCCACATAACATTAAATGAAACTCCAAGATGAGAACTAAGAGAAAAAGATTTAGGTGAGCTTGGTGAAATATCTTCAAGAACATAAAGGTCATCTTTGGTTCCACCTTCACCAATCAATTTTCCAGACTCAATATCCTGAAAGTAAACATCATTAGGCCCAAATATAGCATAGCAATTAAGATCATTAGTGGCTCTTTTAACCGACAAGAGATTAGAAGTGAACTTAGGCATGTAAAAAGCCTTAGACTCTTTGTTAAACAATTTTAAGTTCCCAACTCCTTGAATTGGTATTTTATCACCATTAGCAATTATAACACTACCTCTAGCCGGTTCAATATTGTTTAGGAGATTCGAGTTACTAATCATGTGGTGAGAAGCACCCGAATCTACTACTAGAGAGTTATTAGGCTTTAGGGTGAAGAAAGTTTTACCACTTGACTCCTTGAGAGCCAAGGACTTGAAGATGGCTTCTAGGTCTGCCTTTTTCACATAGTCTCCTGAAGCAGTCTCTTCTCCACCTTTTGATGAACCGGCTTGACCTTGTTCCTCCTTGGTGTGAGTGTGATTTGCTCTCGGACCATTATTGTTGTGATTTGGACGGAGGTGAGGATGAAGAAACCAGCATTTCTCTTTGGTGTGGTTCTTCCTCTTACAATGTTCACACCCTCCCTTAGCTCTCCGGTCTTCTGGCTTGAAAGCTCCTTTGTTGGCCGTGACAAGCTCCCCCTTTCCACTAAAGAGGCCTAGAGAACCTTGTTCCTTTTGAATTTGAGAACAAACGTCGTCAAGGCTGGGAAGTTTGTCCGACCTCAAGATATGCTTGATGAGGTCATTGAACGTCGGATTAAGAGTTAGGAGAAGGGCGAACACTTTGTCTTGTTCCCTCCGTTCGTTGAGTACAGCCGGATCCATCGTGTTTGGCCTAAGCATCTCGAACTCGGCCCACAGAGATCTAAACTTGCCAAAGTGCTTGTTAAACTCCATGTCTTCTTGATTCAAGTCATTTATTGCTTTCTTGACTTCAAAGACACGAGTTAGATTGGAGATGTTGCCGAAGACATTCTTAATAGTCTCCCATAGCTCGCTTGCTGTCTCACAATATGAGTACGCCTCGAGTATTGGGGCTTCAAGAGAGTTTTGGAGGATGGAGAGGACGGTCTGATCTTCTTGGAACCATTTGGCTTCTTCATCGAGTCTAGCCTCCTCTTCATCTTCTTTGATGGTTTCTTTTCCATCTTCCTTGGTGGTTTTTCTTGGAGCCTTACCACCTTCGATATGGCTCCATAGTCCGTGACCACATAGTGTAGTTTTGGTGGTTCTTGACTACAGAAGGTAGTTTCCTCCCTTGAGGACGGTCGGTAACACAAGTGGTTTTGAGTTTTCCATGCTTGAGTTATTGACCGTTGGATAAAGTCTTTACCCGGAGAATAATAACAAGAATAATGAGAATCGAGTGAGAAGGATTGAAGAATAAGAAGAATAGAAGAGTTAGATTGTCAAGAATCAACAACCTAGCTCTGATACCACGTAAGAATTGCAGAATAAGAATTAGAACAAGAGTGAGAGAATCGGATCAGAGACATAGAAGAATGAGAAAAAATATAATGTCTTAGATTAGTTGTTTACAAATGTGAGAACAAGGCTTATTATAGCCATACAATCGGCATCTAGCCGTTAGGGGAACATTAACGAAGAAAGGGACATAACGGAAGCTTCGCTCGGTCGAGGGAATAGTGAAAGCGACTGGTGCTAGGTTTGACTTCTCTTAACCATCACATGTGACTCTTCCACCAACCACTTGACTGACCACTTGAGATATTTTGTGAGCTGCCTCTTCTAGATCATTATTTCTACTGAACTCGAATCCCATAAGGCCACTTTGTCTCATCATTCTTGTTGGATCGTAGCCCATTCACTACATATTTGTACGGACGTCCGTACGGTCGGTTGTACGGACACCCTTGGTCGAATGTGCTACTCTCCCTTGATCAATAGTTTGTTGTGGAAACCATAGGGCTCATGTATTGAAACAATCCGACCTATTTTTTTTGTTTTTAATACAATATTAAACTAGTGATATCATACTCACTAACATCCTAAACCCAATAAAACTCAACAGCGGAAATAAATAACATCATTAAACCAAACATACATTAGTTAAACCAATAACATCTAATCCAATAATCATTCCAATATAAACCAGTAATGAATCATCCAACAAGTCATTAAATGTTAAATGAGCTACTAGAGCACCTCCTCTTTATTGCCTTGATTCCACGATCACACTTTGTCTTTACCTACATTACAAATAACAATTGAGATGCATGAGTATTATCACAAAAATTCAGTGAGGCAATCCTCCCATCTATTAGGCTATACACACAAGCAATTGAGATCTCCAATCACACACATAACAAATAACACAAACAAACAAAGTTCAGCCGCTGCTGAAGGATGGTGTCGATCAACACTGAAACCTGGCGAACGTTGTGTCGACCGATACACTCCTTCCGTCGATCGACGCATACACCTGGTGTCGACCGACACCCTCTTGGTGTCGACCAACACCCTCCTGGTGTCGACTGACACCCTCCTGGTGTCACCCGACACCTGCTCGACGCTCATTGTTTCTCATGTCGTCCTCGCATTAGTGTCGATCGATACAGATGTCGAGCATCGTTTTCCTTGAAGCTCTAAGTCAGATCTCCTTTCCCTAACACACCAAGCCCAATCCGGGATCACACATGAGTCTCACAAAGTCAGATCACTCCAACAAACAAAGGAATTAACCACACAACACATAAACACGAAAGTCAGAGAATCTCAAGCTTAGATAAGCTATGGTCATGCACTCACCTTTCTAACAGAAGATTCTGACCAACAAACGATAAAAACACACTCCTATCAAGCTTCTACCTCGTCCCCAGCTTCATATCTCCATCCACAGAGACAAATATCACCAAGAACGGATTAGAAATCTCAAGAACACTCAAAGGGACTTTCTCCTCTTCTAAAACTCTCTGGAATCGACAAAATGAGGCTACTCCAAAACCTAGGTCGACTTCCAGCTTATATACCTCATTTTAGGGTATTTCCTAAACCCAAACCGCGCTAATTCGATGATTTGAAAAAATCGATCGAACCAACAATTGATGGTGTCGACCGACACACTCTTTATGTCGATCGACACACATCCTAAAACCATCCAATATGGTTCGTTATACTCTTCTTCTTCGTCTTCCTCGTCAGCTTCCTCACATTCTTTCATTGAATAATCATTCAAAACTATTTTTTTTAGACTACCACACAACTTGTGAACCCATCAAATTCTAAGATCAAAATCATTGCCTCTTTTCCCGTAAAATTTGTGCAATTAATGAAGACTAGCATAGTCATCACATGTACTCAATTGTTGATACTTTCACCCATATACTTACTCGGTTTTAGATCCACACGTATTGAAACTTCTCAATCCAAAATCCATAATACTACAGAATTACTAATTACTTGCAAAGAAAATAATATGAACACATGAATAGCTAATGAAACATGTGTGCTTATCATCGATTCTTCTTGTTTGAACCCAAAAATTAACTCAAACAGCGTCAAAACAAGATTTTGCAACGTTAATCCTTCTTCCTTAGACCCAAAAATAAAAATTTTACTAAAAGAATATCAAATCATCTACAAAGTCATACACAAAAATAAAAATTACAGTTCATAAGAGATATAAAGCATAAAAGAAAATTAATAAGATATTTTAAGATATTAAAAAATCAAATATATAGTACTAAATAATACTTAAACTTAAAAAAATTAATAGAGTTGAAATATTTATAATTTATAATATTCATAATTTAGATGTAGTTTAAATATTTATCACATTTTTAATTTTTTTAGAGTTAAATATTAATGATACTTAAACTTTTTATAAAGTTTAGGTATTTATAATATATTAAACTTTCTATGGATATATTTATAATATTTTGAAACATTCTATAAAATTTAAATATTGATAATATTTGAACCTTTTAACAGTTTCCATAATTATAATTGTAACACCCGCAAACCAGATTTACGGTTCGTGCGGGCATCGTTCGATTCTCGTAGTTGGTCCACGTGCGGGTTAATTCTAATGTCTCTGGTTCGATTCAGTTTTATGAGAAAACCCTAGGGATCGCATATAAAAGGGAGTTCGACGCCCTAAAGCCTTTGGTGGCCATTTTTCATTGCCAGAGAGAAAAAGAGATAGAGACTTCTTGGTGAGATCGTTCTGTGAGCAAAGGAGAAGGTTTTTGTACCTGTTTTGGTGTGTTTGGAACGTGGAGAAGAAGGTCTAAGTGTGGGTGTCGAGTAGAGGTCGTTGGAATGCTTGGATCTTGCTGTTCTTCGTCGTTTTCAACCAAAACAAGAGGTGAGTGCAGGACCCTAGCTTATCTAAGCGATTAGATGTGTATTTTGTGTGATTTTATTTGATTGATTGCTTGTGGGCTTGTTTGTGAGTGTTTCTCGTGGTGGTTAAGGCCTTTTGAGGGCGGTTTTGGTATCAGAGGCGTTGTGGCGACGGTTAGAGCCGAGAGGAGTTGAGAGATATCATGTTCATCAATGTTTCACGCGACTGCATCGATCGATGCAAGGAGTGCATCGATCATTGCAATGAGGGTATTGGTGGAGACGCAAGGGGTGTCAATCGTCGCATATGTTCAGAGTTGTCTGGTTTGCTTGCTTTTGTGCATTGGTTCTGCTTGCTTTTTCGCTTATGTGTAAAGCTCCGTAGATGGAAGGATCACATCACTGAATATTTCTGGTAATACTCACGCATCTCATCGTTTTTGTGGTGCAAGTAAGCGAAAGTGTGACTGTGGAATCAAGGCGATGAAGAGGAGGATGTTCTACTGGTTCATTTATGCATTGTCTGGTTTCCATTAGGTTGCTAGAGTGTGGTCTAGAAAGGTTATTTAAGTTGTTGGTTCATTTTTACTAGCATTGTTGGATAATTGCTATTGTTTTATTCGTTTAATGGTTACTAGATTAATGGTATTGGTTTATGTTATCTGCTGATTGTATTGTTTGGGACTAGGCTGTTAGTGAGTATGGGATCACTAGATATTAAGGTATTAAATAAACAGATTGAGTTGTTTTAGTTTGATATCAGAACCCTTACGGTTCTAGCTACTGGTTCGCTCTTTGCTTTGTGTATCGATGTTTGGATTGCATGCCTTGGTTGATTATGGGAGTTAGTCAAATGTATGTGGCATGGGGTCCTAGAACATACTCTTTGAGCCTTCAATGAGATTCCACGGTAAGTTTTGTTTTCTTGAGTAGTACGGTTTAGTTTGTTTACTTAGCATTTTGTTCTTGGTGGTAGAGATGGTTAGAGGTGCTGGTCATGGTCATGGTCGTAGTCGTGGGTGTGGTCATGGTCGTGGTCGGAGATAGGTTCTCGAGGCCAGTGTGAGTGTAGCCCAGATCATGGCCAGCGAGGAGGTGGCAGATTCACAGGCTCATCCAGGAGGGCTTGGACGCATGGCTGGTGGTGGTATCGAAGGGGCTGGTGGGCTTGGCATTGATGTTGACGTTGCCCCGGGTGCAGGGGTAGCAGCGGGTGGTGCCCCATGTCGGAATAATTGTTTGGCAGACTTGCTGGCTTAGGTGTTCCCGCGGCTTCCAACAGTGGTGCCGCCAGCGGCTGGTGGACAGGCTCATATGCTATCGCCAGGGATTGGTGGGCATGATCCTTTAGTACCGACAGCAGCTAGTGGGCATGCTCATGTGGTGTCGCAAGCGGTTGGTAGGCAGACTTCTTTAGTGCCGCCAGTGGTTGATAGGCAGGCTCCAGTGGTGCATCATGTGGTTGTTTTGCAGGCAGGTGTGCAGCCAGAGGCCGAGGTAGTAGATGTACATTATGTTTAGATGATGGTGCAGCTCCGGCCATTCGGTGCAGGATACTTTCCTGGAGGTATGGATTCGATTGTGACGGATGAGTTGAGGAAGCGGATGAAAGACTTTTTCAGTCGCTCTGGTGTCCCGACCAGTATCGGGTGGACTTGAAAGCACATTATCAATCGGGTAATGCACGTGGGTGTAGAGGTCGGTGACGGCCTAAATAATGCAGCGACAGATGTTTTGGATTTACTCTGTGGGCGATTTCAACACCAAGTACTTTCTGCTTGAGGCGTTTGAACGCATGTAGGCGCATTTCTTAGGGTTGACCCATGGGAACTATGTTGTGCGGGTGTTGGATGTGAAGTTCAGATGACTTGTGGTGTGTAACGCCCCCGAACCGCTCTATGACCACGTAGGCCACCGGACGGCACCAAGACGCCACTATGGGAACACGCACCAACAGTCCGGCCGGGTGCAAGAACAAATCAGGGCCCATTGGGCAGTCTATCGACGAGGTTCCCGTCCACACGGCACATCCTTCGGGCTTTGCAACCTTACGGACACGCCGTGTGTTTTGCTGACTCGGACAAAGCCCATATCAGCACTACTCGCACGATTAAGATAAAACCGAATTCATTAAAATTACAAGGAGTTTACTACAACTATTACACAAAAGATCGACAAGGCTTAGTGCCAAAGTTTGGTTCACAACAAAACATATTTTGAATTTTACAATAGACACCAAAATAAAAACTACTCCGGAGTCCTATCGTTCACCACACCCTCTAGTTCCCTCTAGGGTTACCTGCAGCACAAAATATTCATCATAAGTAATCTAAGATTACTTAGGGAGCTCAGGGTTCCTGCAACAAAATAAACCCCAATTCCCCATCCCCAAAACATTAACAATAACATGCAAGCGCAATCAATCAACAAGCAAGCAAGATAAACGTAAGCAAGCAAGCACACAACACACAAGCAGTCAGAGATCATATGCGGAAGCTGAAGCTAAGCAAAAATAATATACAAACAATTGCAACTACAAGCAATACTACACAACAACATGCACAAATTAACTTGAAATAAAACAAAGTTTTAAACAAGTTCACATTTACTAGGGCCCGGTATGCATCCTGTCCCTAAACCCCTCATGAATCCCCGAATCGCAACCACAAAGGCATGCGATCAGATCTCACTTAAAGCCACACCGTCGTGTAGACAGCCTCGGCCAGGGTAGCAAGCCCAGTAACCTCCGAGCTCTTCGTAGCCAACCCTACAAACACACGAACATGGGTTGCATGTCGCGGCTGCATGTGGTACAGAATGGGAAGGACTGCAATACCAAGTCTTACAACACTTAGCCGGAATTTTTCGCGGACTAAAATGCTTTAAGACTTCATCAAAATTAATACTTGAGTTTATATGGTTTTCAAGCTCATAAGTTTTCAAGTATTTTAACTAGTTATCGCCCTTGTTACTAGAACATTTCGAACTAGTAACCGGCATAACCTTACCCCGCATGCATTTAAACAAGAAAGACATAAAAGAAATTCAAGCAAATGCATCTAAATGATCCATGCAAACCGTGCACTAGATGGATATCTTTAGTTCCCATCTAAGCCGGCAAAGTATGTGCCTGAACTCACAGTATACCGTC
The DNA here is from genome assembly GCF_000633955.1 of Camelina sativa. Taxonomy (NCBI): domain Eukaryota; kingdom Viridiplantae; phylum Streptophyta; class Magnoliopsida; order Brassicales; family Brassicaceae; genus Camelina; species Camelina sativa. The sequence goes on from NC_025693.1 coordinate 13,152,317, forward strand.
GACGATCGGTCTGCTTTGATGAAGCTATAGTCGCGGCACACTTGGATCTCCTCTTTTGTTAGGATCGATTTCCTTCTCGATCTAACCTTGGTCAGTAGTCGATAGTCTTAGTCTTGCGTCTTCTCTTCTTCCCTCTCTTCACTCGCGCAGCACTTCGCTCCCTCTTCTCTTCTCTCTCGCTCTCCCTCTCTTTCTCTCTCGAAAATTTCCTCTCCTTACCCCCTTATGTCTTGTGCGGAAATGAGAGAGTGGAGAGCTTTATTTATAGAGAAGTTGGCGGTGGCACTCGCTAATTAAGGTTGAGCGAGTGGTCCTTTATTTGCCACAAAATTTTGTAAGGCATAGGCGCTCATGACTTGGCTCAATGTTGCCCACTTCCTTCCCCTTAATCACTTGGCAAAAATTAATGAGACTTGGCTTGATTCGCATCCACTCCTCTTCTTTCGTGTAGAATGGCATGACTTGGCCTCCTTAAACACCACTTCTTCCTTAGGATTTCTTTGGTGAAAAATCGCATGACTTGGCCACCTTAATCACCACTTCTTAATTTCCACTAAATCCCACTAAGCTTCCTTGATTAAAATAATCTCCACTAACTTTTTCTGATTAAAATAATTCTCCACTAAGAATTACTCAATCTTTAACTTTGGGAAATTAATCCTTGATTAATTCCTTGATGAGAAAGAAGCTTTTATCTCCCAAATTTGCTTGCTGAGTCAATCCGCAGTCTTTGATCGTTCGCGGATCGTCAGTCGGACACCATCGGATATTGGTTGATCCTTCGGTCGATCGGTCGATGCGATACGACCATTGCTAGTCCTGGGCAATCGGGTACCCAATCGGGTTTCGGGTAAATCGGTATAAGACCTATAGATTCCATTCGGTAATTTACAAAAAATTCGGTTCGGTACGGTTAGATAAATCTCTAACAAAAAGGTCCTTGCTGCAGTGCTGCTCCATGTCCCTGTGAAAAAAATGAAACTTGAATGAGTCTCTATCTTTTGATAACAAACCATAGGACATCTATTGTTTAACTTGAATGATTCAGCAAAGTTTCAATATACCTTTACTATTGCCGCAATCCATGCCTTAAAAAAACACCACATAAGAAGACCACATAAGCTAAGCCTCAGGATTATTTTCATCTCAAATACCAAACTCTGCAAAACAGTTTTAAAATTAAGTTAGAAACAGAATTATAGAACAAAGTATTATCATTTACGAATATCAAAATTTGTTAAAGATTACCTTTCTCAAGCTGATCAAACATTTCAAACTCTGAGAGCAGTTGAGCAGTTGTGATCGCTGTCGGGTCAGCACCACTCTTGATATCTTGCCTCATCCATTGCTTAGTACACATGAGAACCTCAATCATGTAATGAGTCAGACAGGACCTATGAGGGTCTAAAATCTGACCACTAGTGCTAAAAGCACTCTCTGATGCAACAGATGAAACTTGCATAGCAAGTACATCTTTAGCCATCTCAGCCAAGACAGGATATTTGAAAGAATTCACTCTCCACCAAGACAGCACATCAAATTCCGCACCCCTAATAAGCTTTGGATTCTCAACAGGATCTGTGAGATAAATCTCTAACTCACGCCTTACTTCTTCATCTGCTTTGTCAGCAACCATCTCTTTATAAGCCATATCCATTCTCTCATAACCCGAATCATCAACCAAATCCATCTTCTCAGGAATCACAGTTGATTGATGTTGTTTAGCCTTGGTAGTCTGAGAAGATGCACCATTTGTATGGCTGTGAAAAGCAGCATACTCCTTATACATCAAGTCGAGGACATAGAAAACTGAATCACACATAGCCTTAGAGTCGACAGTATCTTCACCATACAGCTTCTCAAAACACATCTTGGCAAACTTCATCTTCTTTGTTAGATCGAACACAGTTGCAATGATCAGCATCTTGTTGATATTCTTCATTCCGTCCCAATACTTCACAAACTTCTTCAACATTTCATCAGCCCTGCTCTTCAATTCATCATCTCTGCTATTACTCAGAAATGAGAGGTTCCTCTCTATTGTAACAATCTCACCATAACACTTATGCGCATTCAAGTTGGTGGAAGCAGAGACAACCAAAGTGGAGTTGTAGAAAATCACCAGAAACTTCACCAACCTACGACAGAAACATGAGAGTGTAAATAAGTGTAAACATTGGTTTAGTGCAATAAACAGGTCAGTATAAAGATAGGTCCAGTAGATTACCTTTCAATTGCATTACAGTCAGTTGATTCAAGAGGTCCAACACGTCTATTCCCATTGTCTAATTCCGGGAAGTAGTCGTGGTACAACCTATCTTCTAGAAGCATCTTGTCAAAAGCAACTATGTATTTTAGGGCATTTGTCAACATCGTATATGTTGAATTCCATCTGGTCTTCACATCCAATGTGAGACTTCCGCTTTTCAGCTTCCCTGAATCAACCCTCAGCTCAAATGACTTCTGCCTAACATGATGACCTCACATATGATACACCATTGCGTATAGCCTCCACATTCTTTCCTAACTCCTGGAATCCATCTCTCACAATCAAGTTGATGATGTGAGCACTGCATTTGACATGCATATAGTCTCAATCCAAGACAAATGCTTCGTTGCTAACCAAGCTTAACTCTCTTTGAAACCTCTTCAGAGCCAAAGTGTTGGCTGTTGCATTGTCGACAGTGACACAAAACACCTTCTGAATCCCCCATTCAGCCAGACAATCTAGAAGAGTAGTTGCAATTGTTGATGCTTTGTGATCTGAGACATACTTGAAGCCTATGATCAGTTTCTTCAGCAGCCAAAATGCATCAATGAAGTGAGCTGTGATCACCATGTAGCTTGCACCTGTTTTACATAAATCAAATAGTAATGAGATATGAGAATGCAGTTAAAGTATCAATCAATGAAATAAGAAAGAAAGAGCAAACAAACCTGTATTTGGAGCAACCCATATGTCTGTAGTTAGGGACACCCTTTGCTTGTTTGAATTAATCCAGTTCTTCAGCAAAGCTTTCTTCTTCACGTACATCTGCACTATGTCTCTGCTTGCTGTTCTCCTTGAATGAGGCCCGTAGAGGTTGGCACGAGAGGAGAAATGTCTCCAGGCAACACTGTCCACAAAAGACAGTGACAACTCCCCTAACATGAGCATCTCATTTGTTGCCTCTCTGAACATTGGCTCACTTATCTTACCAGCTTGCACTGTTCCATTGCCTTTGATCACTTGCTGAGACTTGTTTTCCTTATAGGCTTGGTACTGTTTGCAGGTTGCCATATGCTTTGTCAAATTAGAAGTCCCTGACTTAGACTTGCAGCAGTACTCCTTCTTGCAGTAGTGGCAGATACACTTGTTTCTATCTTCTTTATTCCTTGTGAAGTGGTCCCNATCAAATAGTAATGAGATATGAGAATGCAGTTAAAGTATCAATCAATGAAATAAGAAAGAAAGAGCAAACAAACCTGTATTTGGAGCAACCCATATGTCTGTAGTTAGGGACACCCTTTGCTTGTTTGAATTAATCCAGTTCTTCAGCAAAGCTTTCTTCTTCACGTACATCTGCACTATGTCTCTGCTTGCTGTTCTCCTTGAATGAGGCCCGTAGAGGTTGGCACGAGAGGAGAAATGTCTCCAGGCAACACTGTCCACAAAAGACAGTGACAACTCCCCTAACATGAGCATCTCATTTGTTGCCTCTCTGAACATTGGCTCACTTATCTTACCAGCTTGCACTGTTCCATTGCCTTTGATCACTTGCTGAGACTTGTTTTCCTTATAGGCTTGGTACTGTTTGCAGGTTGCCATATGCTTTGTCAAATTAGAAGTCCCTGACTTAGACTTGCAGCAGTACTCCTTCTTGCAGTAGTGGCAGATACACTTGTTTCTATCTTCTTTATTCCTTGTGAAGTGGTCCCAAACAGGAGATCGAGGAATGATGACTTTGAGCTCCTTAGCTGGCTTTTCATTAGCTGCACTTGATTCTGGAATGTCCTTCCTCTTTCCAGCACAATCAGGAGTTCCAAGAACTTTCGTAGTTGCAGCAGCTTGTTTTCCAGTACTGTCAATGTCTAGCTCTTCTTCATGATTCATCTCTTCTTCGAAATCGTCTTCACATGGAAAGCATGAAGAACCCATCTGAACACACACATAAAAGAAACAAATCAGTAACAAATAGAAGAACATATATAGGATCATCAAAGATCATAACACAAATAAGATCATATTATATGTTACAAACTATCAAATAAAAGCTATCAAATTCGTATTACACTATCAGATCGTCTAAGAGCTATCAAATTCGTATTACACTATCAATTCGTCTAAAAGCTATCAACTAAAAGCTACTGTAACAGTGTAACGAACTATAAATTGTCACCTAAAAGAGTACAAGCTATCACATGAGAGTATTACACTATCAAATCGTAATTGACAGTTACTGTAACCAAACCCAACTATCAATTGTCAACGAAAAGCTATTAAGAACATCCTAAGACATAATAGAGTTACATGATTTAGGGAGACTAGGGACAAACCTGTGATTGAATTGCAGAGAGTAGTGAAGGAGGAGATGATGGAGGAGATAACGAAGAAGATGATGGAGGGTTGAAACTTGTGGTTTTCTCCATGGGGGATTAGGGGTTTATATAATGCGGAATATAGGAAAGGTACCAAGAGAAAACGAATCGAAAAGTTTACTTGAATGATTGCAGATAGACAAAGCATGCTTCATCTCGTGTAAAAGACGAAACGAAAAGCAAGCTTCGATGAACGGTTCTCTATCGGGAAAAGAAGAGATAGTTGCCGCCTGCACAATAGGGTTAGATCACTTAGGTTAGGTCTTTAGAGTTAGCTGTCGTATAAGCGTTAGTGGGTCAAGGCCTTATTAGGCCTTTAGGTTAAACGGGTCTAAAACGGTGGCCTAATATACTTAAGTTACAATCCGAACCCGGACCGAAGTCCATTTTACCAAGGCCTCTTAACCCATTCGGTAATTTTGCTTAATCCAAACCCTACCCGATACCGCTTTTATCAGTTCGGTACCGGTACGATTCTTCGGTACCGGATATTATGCCCATGACTAACCATTGCGGTCATTGGTCGAGCGGATGAAATTTCCTCGGACCTCTCTTCAGCAATTCTTCTAAGCTTCCTTCTGGCTTCCTCATTTGGTCCTTTGACCTTGGGTTTTCATATTGAATTTTTACCCCTTGGTGAGGGTCACTACATGGTGTATGCAGGCCAGACGTTGAAGCCAGAGTCGGCTCAGGTGCGGAGATTCTTGTTAGCTCTTCGCGATGACCTGAGGACTCGGTGCAGAGTAAGGATTACTTGTGTGTATAGGTGGTGGTGGTCATTCCTCTAGTACAGGCAAAGCGGACTCAGCCGTATTCTGTTTCTAGCAAGGGCGGCAAGCCTGCGCAGGGGTAAAAGTGGAAATTTGATACCTTATAGAGGACGAGTTCCAGCGGTGTGGGATGCTTTGGGTATGGTAGCTTTAAGCACATAGTGGCCATTTATCTGTAAAGAGGCAACCAGCCAGCGCCGCCGACGACTCGGGTGTGTTACCACTGTAGAGAGGCAGGATTTCTCAGATCAGCATGTCCCAAGCTGCAAATAATGGCTGTGGTGGTGATACAGCCAGGAGTGCAGTAGGTTGTACAAACGGTGTTGCTATTACCAGCGGCAACGCATGTGTACTCGACCATAGAGACGGAAGGAACCAGTGTCAACGCGATCACGTATATAATTTCTAACTTAGATTTTTGGTTTATGTCAATTTTGGATATTTTGGTTGCCTTTGATGAACGCTAGGGTTCTTAGTGCATAAAGTTTGTGTAGGGACCTTATTGGTGGGAGGACTTATATCCCATGTGTTTTTTGATTCTGGAGCAACTCATTGCTTCATTACCTTGGAATATGCTAAGAGCAGCAACATTTGTGGAGATCCTAGAGAGCGGTTAAGGGTCGTTAAGGTTGCTAGAGGTGGATTGGTCCAGGTCTATGGCCGGGCGAGAGGTGTGAACATTCAGGTTGGTGGGGAGTTGATGCCGACAGATTTGGTTATCAGTCTAGTGGAGTTTTATGATGTTATATTGGGCATGGATTGGTTGCATCAACACATCAGGATTGTTATCAGGGTAAAGTTGCGTTTGAGCGGCTGGAGGGAAGCGGTTGGTTTATCAGGGAGTGAGGCTGACTTCTGGGAGTGTTGTTATCTCAGATGTGCAGGCAGAAAAGATGATCAGGAAGGGTTGGGATGTGTACCTGGCTACTATTTCTATGTCGGAGTCTGTAGGGCAAGTTGTTGTTGGTGAGATTCCTGTGGTTTCAGAATTTAAGGACGTATTTCAGTCGTTGCAGAGGTTACCACCATCTCAGTCTGATCCCTTCACGATTGAGTTGGAACCAGGGACGACAACTTTGTCTAAGGCACCCTACAAGATGGCTCTAGCAGAGATTGCGAAGCTGAAGAAGCAGTTGAAAGATTTTTTGGGCAGGGATTCATTCGTCCTAGCACCTCATCGTGGGGAGTATCAGTGTTGTTTGTTACGAAGAAGGACAGGAGTCTCCGCTTGTGTATAGATTATCGGGGTCTGAACCAGGTCATTGTGAAGGGAGTCTCTGTTGATCCAAAGAAGATTGAGGCTATCAGATCTTGGCCTACACTGATTAATGCCACCGAGAATTAGGAGTTTTCTTGGATTGGCAGGATACTATAGGAAGTTTATGAGGGGTTTTGAGTATTGCACAACCGATGACTAAGCTAACGGGGAAGGACGTTCCTTTGTGTGGTCACCGGAGTGTGAGGCAGCTTCTCAAGCCTGAAGCAGATGTTGACGAGTACACCAGTATTAGCATTGCCAGAGCAGGATAAGCCGTACGTGGTGTATACAGATGCTTTCATAGTTTGTTTGGGGTGTGTGCTGATGCAAGAGGAGAAGGCTATTCCCTATGCTTTGCAGCAGTTGTAGAAGGTGGGAAACTATCCTACTCATGACTTGAGATGGCAGCTGTGATTTTCGCTTAAAATTTTGAAGGTCTTATCTTTATGGCGGGAATGTACAGGTGTACACAGATCATAAGAGCCTGAAGTATATATTCACTCAACCTGAGCTAAATTTGAGGCAGAGGCGGTGGATAGAGTTGGTGGCAGATTATGATCTAAATATAGCTTACCACCCCGGTAAAGCTAACTTGGTGGCAGATGCTCTGAGCAGGAAGCGGGCGACTTCGGCTCAGGGGCAGGTTATGGAGTCGTTGGTGAGTGAGATTAGTACCTTGAGGTTATGTGCTATTTTACATGAGCCATTGGGATTGAAGGCAGCTGATAGAGTAGATTTTGGTTGGCGCAAGAGAGTGATGCGGGGCAGGTGAGTGCCTTCAAGGATGTTGGTTTGGAGTATTATGTCTCTGCTAATGGGATTATCCTTGTGCATGGTCGAGTTTGTGTGCCTAAGGATGAGGGTCTTAGGCAGGAGATTCTGAGAGAGGCTCACTTGAGCAAGTTCTTTGTTCATCCAGGAGCGACTAAGATGTACTGTCTCCTCAAATGGTATAATCACTGGGTCGAGATGAAGAGGGATGTCGCTAGCTGGGTCTTAAGATGCAATACCAGCCAGTTAGTGACGGTGGAGCATCAGGTGTCGGGTGGCTTGTTGTAGAGTTTACTCATTCCAAAGTGGAAGTAGGATATGATCATGATGGACTTTGTAGTTGGTTTGCCTTTTTCGCGGACTATTGATGCTATTTGGGTGATTGTGGATCGTCTAACCAAGGCTGCACATTTTTGCCATTAAAAAGACTAATGGAGCAGCAGTTTTGGCTAAGAAATATGTGAAAGAGATAGTGAGGTTGCATGGCGTCCCTCTAAGCATAGTTTTAGATAGAGATTTCAAGTTCACTTCAGCGTTCTGGAAGGCATTCTCGGCAAAGTTAGGCATTAAAGTGCATATGAGTACAGCTTACCATCTTCAGACAGATGGGCAGTCAGAGAGGACGATTTAGACTCTGGAGGATTTGTTGAGGATGTGTGTGATGGACTGGGGTGGCCACTAGGCGGATCACCTAAACCTGGTAGATTTTTCTTACAACAACAGCTATAAGACGAGTAATTGTATGACTCCTTATGAGGTGTTGTATGTGAGGTCATGTTGCACAACATTATGCTGGACTCAGGTGGGGGAGAGGAGCATATTGGATGCGAGTTTTGTTCAGGAGACCACAGAGAAGATCCGAGTGCTCAAGATGAACATGAAGGAGGCTAAGGATCGGCAGAGGAGTTATGCTGATTAGAGAAGAAAGGATATAGAGTTTCAGGTTGGTGATAGAGTGTACCTCAAGATGGCCATGTTGCAGGGTCCGAACAGGTTGTTGACAGAGACTAAGTTGGGTCTGATGTACATGGATCCGTTCAGAGAGTTGAGCGGGTGGGGCCGGTTGCATATAGGCTGGAGTTGCTGGAAGTTATGCATGCGTTCCACAAGGTGTTCAATGTGTCAATGCTGATGAAGTGTCTTCACAAGGATGACGAGTTGTTGGCTAAGAAACCTGTAGATATTTTGCCCAACATGACTCTTGAGACGTTTGTTTGGCCTTGGTGACGGTCATGTTAGACATTGTTTGGCCTTGGTGGCGGTCTTTTGGACATTTGTTTGGTCTTGGTTGCGGTCCTTTAGTACATTTATGTAGCCTTGGTGGCAGTCCTGTAGGACATTTATGTGGTTTTATGAAGTTTTTGTGGCATGGGTGGTGGCCCTTGTGGTGATTGTTGGCCGTAGGACATTGCGATGTTCCTGTTTGAGCCATATAGAGGTGGTTCTGGTCAGGGTGGTACTCAGTCGAGCTCAGAATTATTGCTCTAGAGATGTGAGATCTCAAACAACTCATGAGGGACTGTTAGGTTCATGTGTACCGTTATCTCGAAGAACTTTATGACCTGAGGGTAAGATTGGTATATTGACTTCGGGTGAAGATCTGAAGGCGCGCTGTAGGGTGATAGCCCGAGAGCGAGTTTAGACTTCCTAGATACCCTAGATTGAGGGCTGAGGCCTAATAGCGAGCTGGTAAGACTCGAAGGTTGAGACCTGAGAGCGGAGGAGATGCATTGAAGATCCTTGACTGTTGGTCGGTGCTGCTAGACTCGAGGACAAATCTATGCTGGTGTTGGTTGACACCAACATTTCCTAGAAAACACTGACTTTAGCCAAAGGCATGTTTTGTTGCGTTTTGGGTTTGGAAACCCTAGGGCTCGGGTATTTAAGTGGAAAACTCGACGTCCTCACTTTAGTTTTAACCATTTTTACCTTCTGCAAAAGAGAAAAAGCTTCTAGAGAGTTTCCTGTGAGTTCTTTAGCCTGTTCTTGAGAGATTGTTCCTGTTGTTGGAGATCTAAGGCCGTGAATGTGTTAGGAGCGTGTTGTGGTGCTGTCTTTGGTCATGTGTGGTATATTCTCTCTATTTTGAAAAGGTGTGTGGTCATCTCAATTTTTGTTTGCAGTACAGGTAAAGGCAAAGTGTGATCGTGGAATCAGAGAAATGAAGAGAAGGATGTTCTACCGGCTCAGTTGTTTGTTCTGTGATTCTGTTAGGTTGATAGAATGGAACAATGTTGTCTAGAACAAATGTTAGTTTTCTGGTTCTGTGATTTGAGTTATGATTATTGGCATTGTTGGAATGTTCTTGGCATTGGTTATGTTATTGGTTGTTATCCACTAGTTGTATTGCTTGTGATTAGGTTGTTAGTAAATATGAGATCATTATTTATTATTGTTAAAAAAATGACTCAGGTTGTTTCAATAAATATCCCATATTTAAACTTGAAACAACCTCACCCGTTTTTTTTAAGAATAATAATATAATTAAATACCCCATAATATTTAATTACAACCCAACCATTAAACCAACAATAACCCAACATAAACAGCGGAATACATATCAAACCTACTCCAATATATTAAAATACAATACCCACCATAACCAATATGAACCAGCAACCTAGCATACTTCTAACAAGGTTCCAACAACAAAATAACATAAACACAACACAACAATCGAGACTCTAGATCATCCTTCTCCTCATCGCCATGATTCCACGCAACACATGCATTACCTACACTACAAACACAATGAGATGCGTGAGTATTACCAGAAATATCCAGTGAGGCGATCCTCCCATCTACGAGCTATACACACAAGAAAATACAACCACAAAGAAAACATAACAACCCAGTCATTGAACAGATCACCCAATAACGCATTCACCACATCTACATATCATCACACCAAATAAGTCATACAACCCAATCGCTCATATAAGCTCATGGTCCCGCACTCACCTTATCAAAGTGATTCACAAAAATAACTATAACCAGAATAGAGGCTCTCCTTGCATCTGCAACAGCCTAGCAACGTCCTACAACAAGTCACACAATCAAAAGCAACCTTGAAGCAAACTCGACAGAAACATAAAAAAAAGAACAGTCTAAAAGACGAAACCCTAAAATAAAAATCAATTGTTAACTATCAAATCCCTCCAATGAACCGCTAGCTCTAAACGTTATGAAGCTTCCCACAAAATCTCGTGCCGATCGGAATCCAGACGAGACCACGATTGCAGTTACAATCCCCAATGGTCCCAACTCACGTCTGAGAAAACGTGTCTCACAAAACTGCCAAATGCACTTCTATAAAACGGAGAATAACCATGAAAGGCTTGGGAATAACTCTACCAAATTTCGTTACCTTTGACGATGATTTGATATGTCGAAACCGTTTCCTCCCAAACCCTAACGATTCTGCTCTTTCGCCTAACACACCAAAATCGAACCTCTCCTTCCTCACACCTCTTCTCCATAAACAAGCTCTCTTTTTTCTCTCTACAAGAACGACCACAACCACCAAAAAAGTGTAGAGAGGCGTGAGTTATAGAGAAGTCTAAGGTTTCTTAATTAAACCAGAATTTATCTAAACGGATACTAAACCGATTACATCCAATTTCTGATATAAACTCCAATATTTCATTATTTTTCGGGATACAGGCGTTACAAAACAGCATGTAATATTTTAAATATTTTTAACTCTATTTACAATTTTAAGTTTTAAATATTATTAATACTATATATTCAGTTTTTCAATATTTTCAAAGAGTTTTAACACTAAATCTGACAATCATTCTAAAATAAATTAACATTTTCAAAGACATCTCTCTAATAATAATTTTAAAAATTAAGATACTTAAAAAAGGAAAATATAGGATATTTAGAAATAAGTACATAATTGAACGAATGGAAACAATTTTAAACATAAACTTTTAGTTCTTATCGAAATACATAAAATAAAAATAATAAATATTTTTTACGTTTACTAAATTTATATAAAAAATATTGAAAACTAGATATTATTAAACCAAAGATAAGTCTCAGATTTTATGTGAAATCACTCTTCATTTTCTTCACTAAGCGAGTGACCATAATTAAATTGGCAATGAAATCTTTTGGGATTCTTTTTTTCTTCTTAAGAAGGACCTTCTTACCCATCTCTAGTATTTTATTCTCTTTTTGAAGTTATTTCTTCTTCTTCTCCAATTATTGTCTTTTGATAGTTTTCAGACGCCTAACCAAGTGATGAAAGCAAATTTCGGTGTCGCAAAATAGAACCAGATGGCTTTATGGCTCTCCATTATTGGTTTGGCTTCACGTATTTGAGACCAGGTCTCCTTAGTCATAAATTTACTGCAATAATGATCATTATTCCCTTTCCAGAGTGCCACATCTTGTTCTCCCTGAACACGCGAAGTTTTACATTTTGTATTTCCTCTTCTACAAGATTGAGCAAAGGTTGTCTGTGAGACCGACTCCGAATCATATCCATCGCAGCAGCCATAGTACCAGTTAGTGGGATTCCAAGATCTATGGGGCCTCTATCAGCAATTTTGTCGTATAAGCAACCTAAGGAGCTCTAGACATCAAACCAAAAGGAAGTGGAGCATCCATTCCGCACCTCAACCCGATGGAACTGTTTTGCCATGTTTCTGTATTTGAGGAGTTTCCTCCAAATCCAAGAACCTGAATAAGCATGTCCTTTTTCCGACCACAGTGAGCCAGAGCGGATGAGATGTCGCTTGACCCAGTTCACCCATAAGGAGTCTTTAGCAGAGAGTATCCTCCAGATCAACTTTAACATACTGACTTTGTTTGCCTCCTCTATTGAACGGAGGCCTAATCCACCTTCACTTTTAGGCAAGCAAACGTCAGACCAAGCGACTTTTGCCTTTTTTTAGTTCAAAGACGGACCCGACCACAAAAAAAAGCAGAGCATAACCTGTCGATTTCTGCAATACAACCTTTAGGGAGTCGAAAAGCAGAGAGCCAGAAGTTTATTGTGCTGAAGATGACAGAGCTAATGAGTTGCAGTCGCACGGCGAAAGAGAGAGAGCGTGCAGTCCAAGAGCTGATTTTTGTGATCGTATTTTCTCTATGAGGGGAAGAAAATCATCTGAAGACATTCTCTTCGTTAGAAGGGGAAGATCAATGTATCGGACTGGTAAGAGACCAGAAGGAAAGGGGAATTTTTGGAGTATCTGATATGATCGTGGCAAGCACAGAGCCATAAGCTGCAGAGAAGCCGGAGATGGTGGGAAGGATCACTCGGTCAAGAGCTAAGGATATGGCCAAGGAAGCTCATTCACTCATAGTTGACGGGTCATTCAACCTACCAAGGATCCAAGTCTTCAACATATCCACCTTGAAGACTTCACCTGGTAATGAGGACTAGGTAACTTAGGTGTGAAGTTTGTACTCTTTTTCCCATAGCTGAGTTTTGTCCCAATGGGTTTTCTCAGCATGGTTTTTAATGAGGCAAATGGATCACTACGTCGATTTATCTAGAAATCATTACCAAAGGGGAATAACATACTTCTGTACTAGTTCAAGTAACTTCTGTACTACTATAGGTCACCTAGACGTTTTGCTGTTTTTCTTATTTCTTTTAAACGTCTTGTTGTTTTGGTTTTGAACTTCTTGTGGTTTAGAGTGTCGAGCCCTAGGGTGATTATAAACCCAAAAGCTACGCCTCTTTGTCCTTGAGCGAAGAAGTTGTATGAACAAGTATTGTTAAACTTTTCTCTCAATTTGAATCCTTGAATGCGTTCTTGATTCTGAGTTTCTATACACTTTGTGATTCAGAAACTCTTCACTTTGTTACCAATCCATATAACCACCTAAACAATCCACCCATCTTATCATTGCTTTATTCACTCGATTATCACCATATCCGCCTACATCATCATTCACGCACCATCACCATCGAATCTCATCACCAGTCGCTTGTCTTCAGCCTTTCATCGGAGTTCTATCCTAGGGAGATCGTATTAGTATCTCTGCTCGATTCTCTAGAGGAATACCAGCCGTATAGATGGTGGACTTTTCAATACTTATTTTTAACCCAGAATGTATGGCAAAATCATCCAAAACTTCCAAAGCACCCTCTACAGAGCTCTTTTGGCCATCTACAAAGACCATCAAGCTGTCAGCAAAGCACAGATGAGTGAGTTGCATTGACTTACAATTCGGGTGATAACCAAATTTAGAATCCTTTGCAGCCTTGTCTAACTTTCATGAGCGGACATTCATGCAGATGACAAAGAGATACAGACTCAAAGAACAACCCTGGCGAAGCCCTCATTTGCTACCAAAATAGCCAGCAAGCTCTCATTTACCTGGACAGAGAAAGAGGCCATCGTTACACAAACCTAAATCCAGCGAACAAATTTTTCAGGGAAATCCATAGCTTGCAGTGTGTTGAGAAGGAACCCCCACTGAATAGAGTCAACGGCTTTGGAAATGTCTATTTTCATAGCACACCTTGGAGTAATGTTATCCTTGTGGTAATCTTTGACAATTTCAGTTGCCAAGAGAAGGTTTTTCATAAGGAGTCTATCCTTGACAAAAGCTGATTGATTAGGTGAGATGAACTTTGGTAGTAAGGGCTTAAGTCGATTAGCTAGAATCTTGGAAATGATCTTGTAGAGCACATTACAACACGAGATTGGTAGATTATCTCGCATTACTTGTGCTTTCTTCTTCTTGGGGATGAGAGTAAAAATGGTGGAATTAACTCCTTTCGGTAGGAACCCTGTCTGGAAGAAGGATTGGATAGCAGTCACACAATCCTCCCCCACCACTGACCATGTAACCACGTTAGAACCATCGGGACCGGGTGATTTATTTACCGGCATAGCAAACAACACTTTCTTAATCTCTTCTTTTGTCACCTCTATCGTGAGAGAGGACTTATCATGCTCGTCACATTTAAACTGCAGGATATCTGCAAGCTCCTTGCAAGACCATCGTTCATAGTCGGTGGGTGAGAAAGAGAGGAATTCCCTGAAATATTTTTCTGCTTCTACCTTGATTTGATCCTGCGTACTGGCAACACTCTCTGGATCTCTTTAATGCTGTTTCGAACTTCTCGAAGTCTTGCAGAGGCGTAGAATGCCTTATTATTCTGGTCCCGCTGGATCTATCTTAACATTTTTGAAGTACAAATTTGTGCCATCACTTTTTGTTTACTTTGAGTCAGGTTTTTATTAAAATTATAAACGATTCGTCTAATCAGATCCTATCTCAATTTGCCAAATCTTTTGGGCCAGGTTTCACTATAAATTTGATTTTACAAATTGTGTAATCACACGAATCTTCTCTTTTTATTATACTGTATTTATTTAAATCCTTATAATATTGCAACAAATTAAAGCCGTTTGTATCTTAGGAAAGATAAAATTAGCATTTAATAAACGGCTGCATATTTGATAAGATATTAGAAGAATGCCGATTTTTGGGGCCATGTTTGACAAATTTTTTCATTAGTTACATAATTTTCGGTCACATCAATCTTCTATTTTAATTATACTCAACTTATTTGCATCCCTATAATATAACAACCAATTAAAGACGATTTCATCTTAGAAAATATCTAAATTGCATTTTACAAACGATAACATATTTGGTAAGATTTTATTAGCTTTAAATGTACACTAATCCAATATATCAATTGAAAATATAAATAATCCTAACTATAATCGAGAATCAAAATAAGAATATGTCATATCATTCATTCCTAAATCATAACTAACAAAATAGTAAAATGTATATTCCCAACTTGCGAATCAAGAGTTTCTACAAAATCCTACCTACAATCTTTAACAGTATATATCAATACAATTCACCATCAACTACAATTACCACTACACCCTTACATAAACTACAAAACATTGTTAAATCACACACCTACGAATACTCTAAGATGGTTGCTTCATTTGCATATTTAAGAGACGTCCATCCTTACAAAACTGCTTGGAGGATTCAAATCAAAGTTCTCCATAAATGGTGCCAGTGGACTTGACAATCCAGCTTTTATCTTTTAGGATATCTATAAATCGGCATTAGAATCATGCATTTTAGCATTTAGACTACAACATAATTTTGGAATTGTGGCACAGTGATATACTAACTTTGGATCATATTCATAAGTTATGATTATAGTATAAAATATGAGATCTTTTATATATCATTGTTTCTAATAGGGAGGGGATCCAACATTGAGCATGAGATTATGCTTTATATAAGATCCAACCCTCAAACACTACACACAACTCATGGTGGAAAGAAACATTCGACCTTAAGTAGAAAGTGTTTCTCTTTCGTTCATCTCTTACACCAAATTTTTTTTTCTAGGAACAATCCTCCCAACCGCACTTGCCTCCTAGAAGGCTAGAATGGTTCAAATCCCCCTCCTCGGCATAGTCTTTATCTTCTTTAATTTGAAACCATTCTAAACTCAGCCAAATAATAGATTGAGTCTCAAATCACTTCTTAATCAAGTCTATACATGTACTTACCCTCTCCTATTGTAAATGCGATCCCAGATTAGTCACAATACATTCTTCTAATTTGAACGTTGAAAAAGCTATTGTTGTCCTCCTAAAAATCATCTAAACTAAATCATTGCCTCCTAGATTTTATGAACTCGGCAATCCAGCTTCACAGAGTTAGAAGTCTTCCGATTCATCATCAAATTAATAGCTCGGGTCAACAATTATGGATTCTTGAAGTTTGATTATGCATTACAATTACTGGTCTGGAAGGAGATGAATCGGCTAATGTTTGTTTCGTAGAAAATTTTTTTTTGTCTTAGAAGATGAAAATAATGATCGGAAAAAGTAATAGCCAACACAAGAATGAGTCAAAAAAGAAAAATTACAGCCCAATCCATTAGAAGACCTGAAACGACCGCCCCCTTTTTTTCTTTTTAATAATAAGTACAACATATAATTAAGCATCCCATACTACTTAATTGAACCACCCAAACCACCATTTCCTCATTAAACCAATAACAACCAATATGCACAGCGGAAACATACCAATAATACAGAAACGATACATCATCAATACAATAACATTCCTATCCAATCTATCCAGCAACCTATCACAACTCTAACCAAGGTTCCAACATAAATAATATAACCAACACCACACAAACGAGACCCTAGATCATCCTCCTCCTCATCGCCATGATTCCACGCTACACAATTTGCCTTTACCTGCACCACAAACACAAATTGAGATGCATGAGTATTTGATAAACACTCAGTGAGGCAATCCTCCC
>NC_025693.1:13173101-13175629 GCF_000633955.1 Camelina sativa
ACACGACCCTAGGTCGTTTCCCCTCTTTTACACTCGATTTAGGGATTCCCTAAACCAACCACGCAAACCGGACAGTTAAAATTGAACCGACCAAACTGGCCATAACTGGTGTCGATCGATGCCTCACTAGAAGGTGTCGATCGACACCCTTACCAAAATACCAAAAATTGGTTTGCGGGTGTTACAAGACCAAACCGTTTTACATTAGTTGTGAGAAATGGTTATATGATACAATAAAATTACGAACATAATAAAACATTACAAGATGTATTCATCTCACATTATATTAATTAAGTTACTATTAGTGCCATATTTTAATTTTTTTTTTTTTGTCAACAAAAGATTAGCTCAAACGAGCTAATTGGAAGGAAAGTTGTTTACAAACATAACATGATTCGGAGAAACACGCGCTTTCCGTGCCAGAGAGTCCGCACTTATATTTGCACTTCTAGGGATAAAAGATAAGGAGAAAGTTGAAATTCTTCCTTGTCAATCTTGATGTCGTCAAGGTACGCCGAGAAAGCTGGCCAGTCTGCAGGAGAAGACACCATCTTCACCAAGTCTGAACAGTCTGTAAAGAACGCCACGTCTTTGAAATCATGTTCGATCATGCACCGCATCGCCCAAAGGAAAGCTTCTACTTTTGCATGTAAGGGGGAGAGACTTCGCCGGAAATTCATGGCTCCTCGATATGACCGTGTATCCTGAAATGACGAGCAACACCATCCCGCACCCGCGAACGGATCACCTACATGGAAATATTATATGTGCTCATCTCACATACTATTAATTAAGTTCTGAAACTATGCACAATCAACTACATTTTGTGCCAAAAAATTAACTACATTTTCTATCAACAAAATAATATTATTGTGGTGTACCACAGGGTAAAACCTATTTCCCTAAAACTTTTGTTATGACTCTTTATCAGCACGAAGCAACTATTTTAGATCCCTTATGAGTTTGACAATAAAAGTAAGACTCGATTCAGTCTAGTGAGAAGGTTTTCAAACTGTCAGAAGTTTCCTTTAAAGTGGTCATATTGCTAGAAGCAATATTTTATAGTTCTCGAGAAAAAATTTTGTAGACTTTTGACACCTTTGAGGAGAAAATGGTGAAAGTTTATCTCTATGAGAGAATCATTGTTATTGATCAAAGTGATCTCATAGTGGGTTGAAAATAGATCGGGAACAAGCTAAGAGAAGATCTTAGAGTTGTGTAAATCCGAGATTGAACACTGACTATAATTGTGTTCAAGAAATATTTTCAAAAAAGTTTGAGGATGTAGGCATTTGCTGAACCTCGTTAAAAGAAAAATTGTATGTGTCTCTTCTGCACTTATAAGTGGTTCTTATTAAAAGAAAGCTATAAGAACAAGTGCAAAATATGTTGAAGATGAAATATTATCTGATCTCCGGTAGAGATTTCCTATACCAATTAATATATGGAGAAATAATCAATGATGAAATATTATTCCTGAAAGATGGAGAAATCGGATTGTATAAGATTAGATATTTCATGAAATTTTTTGAGGTTACAGAATTGACATCCGATGAAAGAGATGTTATCTCAAGATGCTTACATACATCTCTCAAGATTGAAAATGTAACACTCCCCCTTGGATGACCAGTATAAAAATGTAGTTCCAAATGCGCATATTAGATGTTGTCTCGTTAAAAACCTTACCAGGAAAACCTAGTGGGAAAAACCATGGTTAAAGAAAAAAGAGTGCAGCGCGCTTTTACTCCCCCTCTTGAGTATATCACTTGAAATCTTCGAGATGACCGAACCAATATGATGAAGTAGCTTCTTGAAAGTAGTGGTTGGAAACGCCTTGGTAAATGGTTCGCCAAATCTTCACTTGAATAAATTTGTAGGACATGTATATCACCGTACATCACAATTCTTCTGCAGGCTGTTGGTCTCTGACTCATCTTGATCATTATCTTCGTCTCTCACGATCTCATCAATGTATGTCAAAGACTTTGAAGATGATAGTCTTTCACCATTGGAATCATAATATTCATTTTTGGGTATTTATCTTTTGCGTGTTCTTTGTTATCTCGTTAAAAACCTTTCATGGGAAAATCCATTGGGATAAAACCCATGATAAGGGAAAAAGAGTACAAGTACGCACATGATCATATTTCTCCCCCTGAAAGCATCATCTTCAGGTTATGCATTATGATCATATATATCATCTTTTCTGAACTTTTATAAACAGTGCTTTCGTGTATAAACTCATATGATCATCATATATTCTCTTGGGTCATTGAACTTCAAATCATTGAACCTCTTTCAATCTTGAGAGATGTATGTAAGCGTCTTGAGATAACATCTCTTTCATCGGAGGTCAATTCTATAACCTCAAGAAATTTCATGAAATATCTAATCTTATACAATCTGATTTCTCCATCTTTCAGGAGTAATATTTCATCATTGATTATTTCTCCATATATTAATTCCTTGGTATAGGAAATCTCTACCGGAGATCAGATAATATTTCATCATCAACATATTTTGCACTT
>NC_025693.1:13175829-13187268 GCF_000633955.1 Camelina sativa
ACTTGAATAAATTTGTAGGACATGTATATCACCGTACATCACAATTCTTCTGCAGGCTGTTGGTCTCTGACTCATCTTGATCATTATCTTCGTCTCTCACGATCTCATCAATGTATGTCAAAGACTTTGAAGATGATAGTCTTTCACCATTGGAATCATAATATTCATTTTTGGGTATTTATCTTTTGCGTGTTCTTTGTTATCTCGTTAAAAACCTTTCATGGGAAAATCCATTGGGATAAAACCCATGATAAGGGAAAAAGAGTACAAGTACGCACATGATCATATTTCTCCCCCTGAAAGCATCATCTTCAGGTTATGCATTATGATCATATATATCATCTTTTCTGAACTTTTATAAACAGTGCTTTCGTGTATAAACTCATATGATCATCATATATTCTCTTGGGTCATTGAACTTCAAATCATTGAACCTCTTTCAATCTTGAGAGATGTATGTAAGCGTCTTGAGATAACATCTCTTTCATCGGAGGTCAATTCTATAACCTCAAGAAATTTCATGAAATATCTAATCTTATACAATCTGATTTCTCCATCTTTCAGGAGTAATATTTCATCATTGATTATTTCTCCATATATTAATTCCTTGGTATAGGAAATCTCTACCGGAGATCAGATAATATTTCATCATCAACATATTTTGCACTTGTTCTTATAGCTTTCTTTTAATAAGAACCACTTGTAAGTGCAGAAGAGACACATACAATTTTTCTTTTAACGAGGTTCAACAAATGCCTACATCCTCAAACTTTTTTTGAAAATATTTCTTGAACACAATTATAGTCAGTGTTCAATCTCATATGATCATCATATATTCTCTTGGGTCATTGAAATTCAAATCATTTGAACCTCTTTCAATCTTGAGAGATGGTAATGACCCAAGAGAATATATGATGATCATATGAGTTTATACACTAAAGCACTGTTTATAACAGTTCAGAAAAGATGATATATATGTTCATAATGCATAACCTGAAGATGATGCTTTCAGGAGGAGAAATATGATCATGTGCGTACTTGTACTCTTTTTCCCTTAACATGGTTTTTATCCCAATGGGGTTTCCCATGAAAGGTTTTTAACGAGATAACAAAGAACACGCAAAAGATAAATACCCAAAAATGAATATTATGATTCCAATGGTGAAAGACTATCATCTTCAAAGTCTTTGACATACATTGATGAGATCGTGAGAGACGAAGATAATGATCAAGATGAGTCAGAGACCAACAGCCTGCAGAAGAATTGTGATGTACGGTGATATACATGTCCTACAAATTTATTCAAGTGAAGATTTGGCGAACCATTTACCAAGGCGTTTCCAACCACTACTTTCAAGAAGCTACTTCATCATATTGGTTCGGTCATCTCGAAGATTTCAAGTGATATACTCAAGAGGGGGAGTAAAAGCAAGTTGCACTCTTTTTTCTTTAACCATGGTTTTTCCCACTGGGTTTTCCTGGTAAGGTTTTTAACGAGACAACATCTAATATGCGCATTTGGAACTACATTTTTATACTGGTCATCCAAGGGGGAGTCTTATAAATAATTATATTATTATGTGAATGCCCATTATCGGCCCATTAGTGTAATCCATAACCCCTAAGATGTATCCCTATATATATGTTGTATCATATGGAACAGATAAATAACAGAGAGAACTATTTCCCTAAACCTCTTGTTATAACAAAACCATAAAATTTGTAAATATTAAATTTAATATCATCAGCCAAAATTGATTAAAACAAAACAACTAACATACATAATGGTACTCCAATGCATCTTAATACAAGAACTAGGCAATATCCCGTGCTTAAAGCACGGATCAATATTAAAAAAAAAATATAATAGAATAATAAAAGTTAATGTTATATTTAAAAATATATATATATATTGTTTGAGATAATATTTATTTTTAAATGTTTTATAAATCTATATATATTTTTTGAATACTAATTATTTTATATATTATAATATTCTATTTTTGAGGTATATTACAGTTTTATATTATTTATTTGTTGTATTTGAATCATTATTTTATGAAATATGAAGTAGTAATTTTAATATTATAATTATGAACAAATAAAATTTATTAATTTATCAGTTATATAAACTTAGTTTTACCAACCTGCCAATAAGAAAATTAAAACACATATTTTATTTTATAGATCGAGTAATATATCTTTGTTTTTAAAAGTTCAAATCACAACATATGTACAAAAAAATCTACATTTTATTAATCATAAATATTTTATGAAAATTCCAGACAATTTGTAAATAAAATATAATAAAGATGATAGGAGAATGATAATTTGAAATTTTTACAAAATATTTGAAATCTTGTTGTTAAAAATAATTATATTGACTACTTGGATATAAAATATTAGTTTTTGAAATTCTGCTTTGTTTATATTTTTTAAAAAAATATTTTGTAATTTTCTTCTATAATTTATTAGAGAGAGAAAATTTTTTTTAACTAATAATTATTTAAAATTAATGGCATGACAATGTAAAATTAAAGAAGAAAATAAACTCTATTATATTAGCAGTTAATTTATTTATTTTTCAAGTACAAATTAGTTTTGATTTGAATAGATTTCTTTTACTTTTCTAGATTTTTTTATATTGATCTGTCAGCACTTTTATTTTTAATTAATTATATTTATTTAATTAATTGATTAATCTTAATTAAATTTTTCTAATGGCAATTGAATGTAATTTTTTACATATTTTAAGGTTAGTTTCATATTTTTACTTCTCAATTAATATAGTAGGAAACAAAAAAATTGATCTTAGTCTACAATTTCATTACAATAATAATAAAAACCAACCAGCAACAGATAATAACAGAAACCTAAAAACGGAAATATTACCAAATAACATTGTCAAAAAAATTATATTAGTAATACTTTTAAATTACAAACACCATACAAAAATTATCTTCAAAATAACTAAAATAAAAACTAAACAAAAAACAATCTTGTGACATTGCACAGGTATTATCCTAGTCTTGATTAATTGTTTAAAACCCTACATATGGATAGCTATAGAAACTTATATTCCCTATTTTTTAATGTTTTATTAGGATTACAATATAATGTAGCATTAAATAAAGTACTATATTGGTTTGGTCTTTAGGATATTTTAAATGTAAAATTTATTATTTAAAAAATTGAATTCCGAAAATATCCTCAAGATTTCTTAACAGGTTGTCATATTTTGTTGACAAAGACTTTTTACTCTTCAACCGTATCAATTTTTCTTACCAAAATTTTAGATTACATTCTTTTATTTAATATTTCTTTTTAAAAAAAAACTGATTAAAAAAGGACTTCATTTTTTTTGTAAAACTCGCCTTGAAGTACAACTTCTGAAGTCATTGACACGAACTCTACTAACTACAAATAAAATAATAACTTGTAGTTTAGATGTGTCATGTGTGTTAAGTCAATTTCGGAAAAATGTTTGTCAATTACTTAAAGTATATGTCAATACATAGCTACACATACAAATAATATAAATGTATTGTTAACTACATCAACTATTATTATCACATAAGGACATCCATAAACAAACATAGGTTATGTTTACAACACCATAGACATTCAATTCCGGTGGTCGGTTGGCTGAAATCCGGTATTGACCATTGTTGACCGACATTGACCAGTGTTAACCGGCGTTGACCAGTAAAAATATTTAAAACTTTTTTTTCCTAAAAATAATGATTCTTTTTTATAAATTTTTGATAAATAAATAAAAAAAGATAAATGATTTGTATAATTTACAAAAACAAAATATAACAACTAAAAGTTATACAACAAAATTTTATGTGTACTAATTTAACAATCATTTTTTGTTTTGTATTTTCGAAGGTGGAGATTTTAAATATATTTTTTTCTTTTTACTTATTTATAAGATTATGTCATTTGAAATATATCCAAGGCATTCCCAACTATTTATTTGATTTGACATATATCTAGAAGATAATTAAAAAACAAAAGTTGATTTTGTAAAATCAAAGGTTGGTCTTGTAAAATCAAAGAAATAGTTGGCAATGCTTTGGACATATTTCAAATGACATAATCTTATAAATAAGTAAAAAGAAAAAATATATCTAAAATCCCCACATTTGAAAATACAAAACAGAAAATGATTGTTAAAAAGAAAAAGTATATATTTGTTATAGTTTTATGAAAAAATCTACTACACATAAAATTTTGTTGTATAACTTTTTGTTGTTATATTTTGTTTTGGTAAATTATACAAATTATTTATCTTTTTTATTTATTTATCAAAAATACATAAAAAGAATCATTATTTTTAGGAAAAAATAAAAAATAAGTTTTGAATATTTTTTCTGGTCAACGCCAGTCAACACCGGTTAACACTGGTCAATATCGGTCAACACTGGTCAATACCGAATTCCGGCCAACCAACCATCGGAATTGAATGTCTTTGGTGTTGTACACATAACCTATATTTGTTTATGGATGTCCTTATGTGATGATAATAATTGACGTAGTTAACAAGACATTTATATTATTTGTATGTTTGACTATGTGTTGGCGTATACTTCAAGTAGCTGACAAATATTTTTCCATTTCTAAACCAGCAAAAAATTAAGAATTATTGAATTATTCTATTAAAAGTGAGAGAGATTTCGAGAACAGTCCTATTAATTACCGGTTCATAATGAACCAAATCAAACCGGTGACCGAATCAAAAAACCAAAAAAAATGAGAGTAAAACCAAGGAACCGTAAACAACCGGAAACAGAGAAACCCTAACTATATATACAACTCACTCATCGTCTTCCTCCATTTTCGTTTCCTCGCTTCTCCTAAAACTCAAAAGCAATACAAGCTTCTAGTAGCTTCCTACTTCTCAAATCTTCTTGGTAACTCTTGTTTCAGTTGTCTCTGAATCGCTCTCTTTGTGAACTTAATTCCAATTTATTGACTAATTTGGGTTTATCTTTTTTGGTTCCTGCAGAAAAAAAATGAAGGTTGCTGCTGCTTTTCTCCTCGCTGTTTTGGGCGGAAACGCTAATCCTTCTGCTGAGAATATCAAAGATATCATCGGAGCTGGTAAAATTTGTGTGTCTGAATGTGTTTTGATTGATTAGATTGTGTTACTGTGAAAGAATTAGTAGTAGCAATGTTGGTTTGGGAAGATTCTGCATTTGCTTTGTTTAAGTTTTTAGAGGTTAAGTTTTGATTCTTGAAGCTAGTGATGAGAGTTTTGTGATTTTGTTGATTAAAAGGCCTTTGTTTTTGTTATAGATGATTATATGGGTTTGTGTAGTGAAGTATATGTTTATTATTGTGTGTTTTGTTTTGTAGTTGGTGCTGATGTTGATGGAGAGAGCATTGACCTTCTTTTGAAAGAAGTGAGTGGTAAGGACATTGCTGAGCTGATTGCTTCCGGTAGGGAGAAGTTGGCTTCTGTGCCATCTGGTGGTGCTTGTGTTGCTGTTGCAGCTGCTCCATCAAGTGGTGGTGGTGGTGCTGCTCCTGCAGCTGCTGAGAAGAAAGAAGCTAAGAAGGAAGAGAAAGAGGAGTCTGATGATGTAAGCATTCGATTACTTACTCTTTTGTTATGATCTTGATTCGGGTTCTTGATATTGGTCTTTGATCTTCAAATGCAGGACATGGGATTCAGTCTCTTCGAGTAAGATTATCGCACACGGTCATGAGTCGAGATTTTGTTTTTGGTGCTCTTAGTGGCACCAATTTTTGCTCCTCTCTTGTAGTTCTTTGTTATCAAAGATTCTTGGATTACGAATTTTACTACTTAGATAATGAAGCAAGAAGATTTTTTTTTTTCTTTTGGATTTACATGATGATTCTATGCCCTCTGTAATGTATTGATTAGTAATTAACCTGGTACATAGCTCATAGTATATCAAGAAAAGAAAAAAACAAATTTGTTACGACGTTTAATTTAAATGTCATGGAGATCATTAATAATACGTGTAGATATATCACTATATATTTCAAACAAGTGTGAAGTTTATTATCGCTAGTAGAGACACCATCCTCCTGACTCCTGACAAGTGATGCTTACGTACCTAGTATTAGGAGGGCGTGCGTTTAAGTAAAAGAGTGAAAGATTCTCATGAACCAGTAACGTTTACATGAAATTAGAATGTGGCCTATGGTGACACCACACACTTGATCGCCTTCTTCCTTTTCATCATCTTGATCTTGCTTTGTTGCTTCTTCTTCTCCGCCGCAGGTTTTTTGGAGAGGGAAGACCGCAAAGTCTAGGATTCTTTGCGAATGAAGAACTATTTTGGCTTTGAAACTGAGTGCCTTGTGGTATTGGACCTTCAAATTAACCTGTTGTAAGAGAAGTTCATCCGCTCTAGAAACGTGAGTTCCCCCAGCTCTGGTGGGATTTTGCCGGATAATTTGTTTTGAGATAGATCTAATGATTCAAGATTGGTCAAGTTCGACAGAGATGGTGGGATACGGCCTACGAAAGCATTGTTTGACATGTTGAACACAATCAGTTCCTTGAGTAAACCGATTGATTCAGGGACCTCTCCTTGAAATCTGTTTCCAGAGACATCGATGGTTTTGTAGATTGTGAAACCACTCCCAACTAACTCCATCTTCAATCCTTTGGCCGTCATAGTCACTGAGTTATGATAGTTTCCAGCGTTACGTCCCACACGTCCTGCATACCTACTCGGCATATCATCGATAATGACCAAGTGTTTTAAATACTTGATCTGCGTATAATATTCTACAATGTCCACGACCAATGACATTGCACTCCAAAGCGCAAAGTAATCTGATGGCAAGACTCCAGTGAAGCGATTTATCTGAAATGTCAAAGAGTCGCAGCTTAAGGAAACTCAAAGAATCTCCAGGAGAAGATATTGGCCCATAGAATTCGTTAGAACCAAGGACAAGAATCTGTAAATTGGGCAACGATCCCAACCAGAATGGAAATGTGACACTTATTCTGTTGTTTTCCACGTTCAGAAACTCGAGTTCAGTACAATTGACAAGAGACTTGGGAAGTTCTCCTGATAACTGGTTGTGACCAACATTAAGTGATCTCAAGTAATGAAGTAATCACTGATAGATCATCCCTCTGGAAGATTACCAGAAAGGGTGTTATTCTGAAGATGCAGGACTGAAATACACGAGTGAAGTATTTAAAACACCGTGGAATCGAACCGCTGAAGTTGTTGTTGGATAAAACAAGTGTGTGTCAAGAGAAACCAATTTGCACACTGCCTTAGGAATCTCTCCCGAGAACCAATTGTCAGAGCCGAAAACGAAGGAAGATCATGGAATGTGTTTGAACTTATATTAAGCATTTCTAGTTCACTTCTTTGAATAACACTCGCTGGTCCTCCAAAACCACTGAAGGAATTCTGAGAAATGTTTAAAAACCACAACTCTGGCAGTGTCCATAACCACTCTGGTACTTGGCCTTCAATTTGATTGGCAGAGATGTCTAAATAAGACAAACAGCTAGTTTCGGTTTGTAGAAACTTGGGAAACTCAACAATATTGCAAGAAGATAAACTCAAGGTGGATATGGATGAGGAAATATGCAGAGTTTAATTGATGTTCAGATTAATCCCTGAAAGATCCAAATAATCAAGTGACATGAGAAGATGTGAGAAAATACTCGTGTCAACCATGCTTCTTGTGTTAAGAAACGAGAGGTCAAGGAACGTAAGTGACTTGAGACGCAAGAAGATGCTGAAATCGACAATGTCCCTCCCTGTCTTCCATAAGGAGAGATCAAGATAAGAAAGATTGTCTAGTTTCGATATAGATCCCGGGATTGGTCCATTGCAATTGTTTTCTCCAAGGAACAAAAGTTCAAGTTTAGATGGCAAAGAGATATTCCCAATCTCACTCAAGAGTACCACTGAAGTCGTTTCTTCCTAGGTCAAGTTCGATCAACGAAGGTATCATGAAGAGAGATGAAGGAATTGATCCCGAAAACAGATTTTCGTTGATCTCAAAATCCTCCAGTTTTGTGAGTGTACTCATGTTAGATGACTGGGAGCATACCTTCGAACTGGTTAGAACGAATGTCGATCGAGGTGAGCTCGGTCCAGTTAAGTAGCACACGAGGAAAGTTGCCACTGAGCTTGGTCGATACAATTTTCAAATATCTCAGCCGTTTTAGGTTGCTCACTGAATCTGGTAGTTCCCCGGAGAAACCATTAAAAGAAAGATCAAGATCAGTGAGGTATGAAAGATTTCCAAGTGAAGAATGAATCTTTCCAAAGAGATTGCATTCACTAAGGCTCAAAACCCTCAAATACTTGAGGTTGCCGATGGAATCTGGTAAAATAATTGTAGGAAAGATACAGGTTGTGAAGAAGTCGTAGTCTAAACAAACTACTATTAGATCTTAGAGGGCCATTGAGAGTACTGCCCTTGAGGTCTAACAGAACCACTCCTTACCCGTCTTAGGATCACAAGAGATACCGTCCCAATAACAACAGTCAGTGTTGTTACTCCACAACCTGTACTGCAACGACTCCTCGGCATAGAACTCGTTCTTGAACTCCCAAAGAACATCCCTCTGGTCTGAACGACACAAGTGCTTAGCTCGAGAACTAAACACAAGTACTGAGTTAGAAAGTGACATGATTATCAAACAAAATCTCCATATTGTCATCTTCTACTCACTACAAGAATACATCATCACTTCTCTTTTCTCTGTTGTTGTTTTATGTTGAAGTAAAACAAGTTATGTTGATAAATTCTTGACTCTTCTAATGCATAGATGGTCACTTCCGTTTATGGAAAAAAAATTTTAAAGCTTGACTTAACAAGTCTCTGTGAAAATTGTAAGTCATCTTTCACAAAGATTACCAATTTCCAAATGAATGGTCAACAAAGCCAATCAAGTATACTCTTGGAAAAGGGTAACTCTTAAGAGATATTGCCTTATCATAACTTATGTGCCTAGCCAAGAGTAGACTATCATCATACTAGGTAGTCCATAACAAAAAGAAGGAACTAAAGAGTCGCAAGTTATCTAGTTACCCTCTGCAGTCTGCATATTGGTTGTCTTTTGAGACATAAACCCCCGGAACTTGAGAAGGTATGAGAAAGCCGATCCACTCTATTACAAAAAAATAAGCGGAACTGAAGTCACATTAGAATTTTGTTTGTCCACTAAAGCATTTGCAGAAAGTTGTTTAACAAAACTAAAAAAATAATGTTCAGTATAATCAGGAAGATGATATGCCAACAACTTAATCTGCTCGGGCACAACAAACATATCCCACAGTTCGATCCATCTCAGATGAACCACAAAGTTCAGATTAGCCGCAAGACCAACTTCCCAGCAGGGAATCAATCACGGGTACGGATCAACAACGATTGTTCACTATTTCGGAACAGTGACATTAACTATCTTAACATCTTGGTAAGGCCTATCGTTCTTGTCAGTCTTCACTTTCTCTAAAGCCTGTTCATTTGGCTTTATGGTTAGACACAAAGCCACATTAAGCCAACAAGTGAAAAACATTCTTTTTGGTTATCAAATCATACCTGAACCACATCCATTCCCTTCACAACTCTTCCAAAAACAGTGTGCTTATTGTCTAGCCACGGTGTAGCCACCGTTGTAATAAAGAATTGAGACCCATTTGTGTTTGGCCCAGCATTTGCCATAGACAATGTGAACGGCCTGTCATGCCGTAGACTGCAGGCCAAGAACAATAATAACATATCAAAAACTAAGTTACATTTCATTTGTTTCTAAAGGATGGCTAAATTCAAAGCAGGCATGGAAGCAAGAAACATTTACCTTTTGTGAAACTCATCCTCAAATTCTCTGCCCCAAATTGACTGTCCTCCAGTACCATCACCAAGAGGATCTCCAGTCTGAACCATAAATCCTCTGATAACCCGGTGGAAAAGGTGGTTATCGTAATAGCCATTTCGACAGTGTGTTGTGAAATTCTCCACAGTTTTGGGACATTCCTCTGGGTAAAGCTTCATGTGAATGTCACCCAGCGAAGTATGCATGATCTGGATAATTAGGAGTTCAAATGATTAGTGCTAAATATCCAAATTACAGATATGTAATGAGTAGTAGAAGCAAACATCGTGGGTTATGAAAACATACCACGTTCTCTGGAAGAGATGTTGTAGATGAGTTTCCAATATCTGAGGCAGACATAAGTTCATCAGCAGCAGGCTTCTCGTTGAACACATCTCTCCCTTGGCTTGCATCTTCAGGTTCTTCTGGCTCTCTCCGACTGCAGAAAAAAATTAGTTGATAATAAATTCATAGTAGTTCTCAGCAATATCAAGGTTACAAGGTATCTCTAGGGATATCTAAGAAAACATAGACATGAGTCAATTTAGCACGATAGGGAGTCACATACCTGAACATATAGATCCTGTGTTTCTTGAAGGCACAGCATAAGATAGTCGGATCAGATAAAGGCTCCTTGCTTTCATTTACATTTGCCGCAGCTGCTGGAATCTTCCTAACTTTCTTGCCTCCTTGATCACCTTGATATAATGCAACTCTCAGATACCTTTCATTACTCTCCACCTTTCCAAGGATCCTTGCCACTGTGTTGGTGTGTAAATTTATTATCTAGAGAACAAAAGGGTAGACAGCGAAAATTAGCAGGTTATGATTCCATTTACTAAGCATGGAAGAGTTCTAATACAATCAATCAAGAGAAACTAGTCTGCTTTTACATAATGTTCTGCTGGAAATACAAAGATATCGAGGATTTGTGATAATAGAGCCCCTTTCACTCCCCCTTAGACACCCAAATTTACGATAAGATCTCAAGCTCCTTTCCTCTACATTCACTATATTGGCAGAGAGCATAACCACTTAAATATATGGCAACAATAAACGTAACCTCATTAAATCTTGGTTACTTTAATCACCTAAGTAAAAGCTAGCCACTGGTGAAAGGCCCAGATCTATAAGCTGGTTAATTGTATAATGTGCATGTGAGACAGGATACGTATCATGTCTAGACTGATATGTCTATGGTACTTTAAAACGAAAAAAAATAGGTGGATTTCTTACTTTTATTCCAAGAAGAGTGGCGTATATAAGGAAATTAGAGCTTTCATCAAAAACAGCATTGGGCTGCGGAGCGCTCTCGGTTTTTTCAAGGTCCTTCTCAACTGCCATTCTTCTACCAAAGTCAATTGCTTCAAGCCTGTATAATGGAGCATCACTCCTCTGCAGATCTTGGGCCACCTAATAGTGGAATAGATCATTAAGATTAATGTGAAAACAACATGTAAAGAGAAAAGTATCGAATATGTAACCTTACCTCAAGTGACTCATCATATACCCGCCTCAATTTGCCAGTTATAAACCAGAACACGCGAATCCTACGATCAGGAGATGTAACAGAAAACTGTCTACCATCTGGACTCACCTGAAATGAA
>NC_025693.1:13187290-13208092 GCF_000633955.1 Camelina sativa
TGGATTTCTTACTTTTATTCCAAGAAGAGTGGCGTATATAAGGAAATTAGAGCTTTCATCAAAAACAGCATTGGGCTGCGGAGCGCTCTCGGTTTTTTCAAGGTCCTTCTCAACTGCCATTCTTCTACCAAAGTCAATTGCTTCAAGCCTGTATAATGGAGCATCACTCCTCTGCAGATCTTGGGCCACCTAATAGTGGAATAGATCATTAAGATTAATGTGAAAACAACATGTAAAGAGAAAAGTATCGAATATGTAACCTTACCTCAAGTGACTCATCATATACCCGCCTCAATTTGCCAGTTATAAACCAGAACACGCGAATCCTACGATCAGGAGATGTAACGGAAAACTGTCTACCATCTGGACTCACCTGAAATGAATTTCACAAAATTTAGAGACGAAAACTTGCACTATGATTTTCACCGGACATATCAATTGCTTATATCTGCATTTTAAGCACATAAAGAGAAACTAAAGATACTAAATGCCACATAAGTACCTCAATGGCAGAGATTGTTGTTTTGCACTTTGCAATCTCAAAGAGATTTGTATCACTCTTCAGTTTAAAGTTCACCCTACAACAACAAGTAAAAGGTCAAATTGTGAACCATAGGTGATAGCAGCCCATCAACCATACTCAAATTCTAAAGATGGTCAACTAAGAAGTTGGCAACTAAAGTATTTCTACTACATGCTGCGCTCTTTGAGTCATTCTCAGCAATACGATATTTAACTACATTAGCCACTAATAAAAGCCTTTATGATAAGAAGTGAGACAAGGACATACTCATCCTCCGGAAACTGCAATGTCGCCGAACTCCAGTACTCAATGATTCCGTTTGTGTCACCAGAAATCATTGTGTCCGAAACAGGATTGTACTTCATGACTTTAATTGGATTCATATGTATCTGGGCATACAAAGATTAGGAAAGAAAAACCTTTTTAGCTTTGTATAAAACGATGAGTCAAGAAATAGCAACAAAAGAAAAACAGATTGAAACAAACCTCTCTTGAAGCAATGGGTTCGTTGGAACCAGAACGGGGATCATAAATGTGCACAAACGATGAGTTTCGGTCACTAACAGCAAGTTTGGCTTTGACATCCCCTTGTTTGTAGACCCACTCAACAGCACCAGGGATATATGGCAAAGCGATCATAGCCATCATGTCGTAGTTGACAACATCATATATTTTAACAGCATGATCATTTGAGATTGTACAGCAAAGCAAACCATCAATGCTAACCTGCATTGTTGAAACGAGTCATGGTTGATAACAGAACTAGAAACAAACACAAAAACTGTGGAAACCATAACATGTCTAACTATAAGTTCCCACCAGGTCAACTATCTTCATTCATAAAATATATAAATAAAAAGCTAATCTTTCAATCAAACATGGAGCATATGCCTGGATTTGAGGTGACAGTATGTTAGATCTAAATAAAAAAGAGTTCACATTGTAAATCACTGGCGATACTTACCGCTAGACCTTCAATAGGACCGAGATGGGAACGGAAATGCTTAGCAAACTCGATACCAACTCCCTTTTTCTTCCAAAATTTCAAGTGACCTAGATTATGAAACAAAACATACTTATAACAACCAAAATGATATATACAGAAAAGTTTCACTGTAATCCATTAGTATCTGGAAGAAAAGAGACTATAACATATATTATTCTATGCTTTGACATTACAAAACCCAGAATGAAATCACAAATCACATAAATACCAGAACGATCAGAGAACATTACCATCCATGCTTCCACTTATGAAGAAATCAGCTGCTGAAACAGCAACATGCGTAACAACATCTCGATGCATATAACTTTTCTCATACCTGGAGAAAGAAAGCAAAAAAGGATACAAATCTCATGAATTCACAGATTACAAGCATACAAATCTCATGAATTCCAAAAAGCTCAAGTTGAAGCAGTAATAAGAACCACCAATGTATTATTAACTAGGACTCAACTAAGGCTAAATTGTCACTAATTTGAGATTTCCATTGCAAATGTTAGCTCGTTACCAAGGTTAATTCCATTAGGTTACGGAGAAGTAAGCACCAACTCCTCGAAACTAAAACCCTAAACCCCAAAAATTCAATCAACTAGATTAATGAGGAACAGAGAAAGTTCTAAAGTACTTACATATTAGCAGAAGGAAGCGAATCAAGATAAGCTTGCTCGAACTGAAGCGGACGTTTGCGTTTTCCTCGTGGAGCAGGTCCAGGTCCGACTATCGCATCCTCCTCCTCCTCCACTTCAGGCGGGGGCACCGCAACCACCGCCAATTCTTTAGTTGGACTCGCGGTTCCACCATTCTTCGATTCTTCCTCCATTGATCTCTACTCTCTTCCTCAACTCAAAGCTCCGTCGATTGAAAGCAACTTCGAATTTTCAGAAAGAGACGGTAAAAAGAAGAAGAGAGCAGAGAAGTTTAGATTCATGAACTAAACATATCTATTGGGCCTGAAGCCCATATAAATTTGTGAGCCTTACCCAATTAAGATATTTGCAGAATTTTTCTTAATACAACTCTGTTAGTTAAATAATAATATCATCGAAGAACAGAGAAACATATTTCGAAACTTGGTTTGAGATTTTGTTGCTGTTGTTGCAAAATGTAAACTCAAGAAGTACTGCCAACTACATAAACAAACTTCAGAATGTGTTATTATAGCTCTTATGGATTCATGAAGCTTCTTTATAGATGTGATAATTTTTAGTATATATTATCAAAATTGTGACATGAGAAGAATTTAAGTAACCCAAAAAAAATAGGGAAAACCAATTCCACCAGAGTGGTGATAATCACAACAAATTGCACGAGTAAACAATACATATATATATATATATATATATACTAGGAGTTGCCCCGTGCTATGCACGGGCTTATCTTAATATTTGTTCGATTGGCAATTTTTTTAACTGTTAGATTTTTATATTTCTGTATTTTGCTTTCTTAATTGGATTTTTTTAATTGATAAAAATTATATAAATTTTAGGGAGAAGAGTATGTATCTAAAGTAATTAAACTACACCCTCATGTATAATGGATTTTATTAATCATGTTTACTTTTTTGAATAACAAAATGTTTAAAAGCTTAGACTGATTCTCTTTTAGGACATGTTGTTTTGCGATGTAACCATTTTGCAATACACTTAAGGCAAATTTTGTGATTATTGAAAATTATAGACTCATATAGTCATATTAATACATGTCACTTTCAAACTACGACAATAACTTGTTTGGACGTTGTTTCCGCTGTGGCTTTACAGAAATAGCCGAGATCTACCATCATTGTTGAGTTTTGAATTTATCCCATAATCTTTTATTAAATATGGTGAAGTTTAGAGATATAAAATAAATATTATATTCCTTAATATTGCACATTTTTCATCCTCAGATTCAGATAATGTGTAATTTATTTCTCTTTTAACTGTTAGTAACCCCTAACATCAAAAGCACCTTTTTTGTCCTGTCAACACAAGATGTAAAATGATACGAATCCTTCAAACTTCAAAGCCTATTCAGTGGCTTTAAACCAAAAATAAAATAAAATAAAGATCACCTTTTGGTGATTTTATTCACTTCGTCATTGATTAAGGCAAATCCTCATCATCTTTATTTTGTTGTTACGTGAAGACATAAGCGAAAGTTGAAATTGAAGTCCCATATCATAAGTTAACTGAAATCAATTACAAATCACTTCGTCTAACGTTGTTTCTTCTAATGTCTTCCTTCGATATATATATAATAGAGATCTGATCATCTATTTTAAGCTTTAGGTCTCCCTATCCGTAGTAATCTTAACAAATATCCAAGTTAGAATAATATATAAATAAAAGAATGTATAATGAAATTTTAAACTCAAAAAATCATTTTCTAACACAATTATACCGTTGTGTGATATATATCTTAGGCTAAGCTGCATTGTTTTAACTTTATGAATATGTCGTAGTGTACATGCACGTAGGCTCATGGTGTCTCCATAACTTAATAGAAAACTTTACTCAATATGGCAATAGAAAAAAAGCTTAAAGGAGAAAATAAGAGTAACTAAATTTTTTATTTGATTGTTTGGTCATTCCGTAAAGGTTTTCTCCTCCACCTAACCACCAGTCCAGACTACTACCTTACATGCTTGCATAAAGTTTAGTTCCTTGTCTGAGATCTTAAATCCTCCATTTTCCTTTAAAAATGAATTGTGCAATGAGCAAATCATTTACATGATCTAAAGGAAAAATGCTTCAGAGACATTAGAATTTTCCTCGAATCATAACAATAATTTGAGTATGAAGTAGAATACATCACATGAAATATACATATTAAGAAACCAGCCAGTCAACCATTATAGTAGCAGAATTTGGCCGTTTAAAATTAGGACAATATAGAATTTTAGTCAAAGAGAAATAAGAGATTGGAATGTATAAATTTATGACTAAACATTGAATTTGATTTTTGGATATAAATGTAAGCTAATTTATTGAGATTTTAAAGGTGATAATGGGATTTAAAAATTATATGTGCAATGAGCAAATCATTTACGTGATCTAAAGGAAAAATGTTTCAAAGTCATTAGAACTTTCCTCGAATCATAACAATAATCTGAGTACAAAATAGAATACAATCACATGAAATATACATATTAAGGAACCAGCCAGTCAGACATTATAGTAGCAGAATTTGGCCGTTTAAAATTAATGGGACAATATAGAATTTTAGATAAAGAGAAATAATAGATTGGAATATAAATTTATGACTAAACATTGAAATTGATTTTTTAAATATAAATGTAAGCTAATTTATTGGGATTTTAAAGGTGATAATGGGATTTAAAAATGAACTATGCAATGAGCAAGTCATTTACGTGATCTTAAGGAAAAACACTTCAGAGACATTAAAACTTTCCTCGAATCATAACAATAATTTAAGTACGAAATAGAATACAATCACATGAAATATACATTTTAAGGGACCAGCCAGCAGCCATTATAGTAGCAGAATTTGGCCGTTTAAAATTAATGGGACAATATAGAACTCTAGATGAAGAGAAATAAGAGATTGCAATATAAATTTATGACTAAACATTGAAACTGATTTTTTGATATAAATGTAAGCCAATTCATTGGGATTTAAAGGTGATAATGGGACGTTACTAAAACAATATTTAGCTTTCCACGGTTTATTGAATTGAAGATGAAGAACATCAAATCTTAAACAGAATTAACCATGCTCTAATTTTGAAATTGTCAACCCATGCTCTAATTTTGAAATTGTCAAGAATACATATGGCCCATTGTTAGCATTATATTCATTCATAGGCTCATATACATTGGTCTTAAGTTTTAGAACACTAACGTTGAACCAATTAGTATTTAATAGAAAGTAGAACGTTAAAAACAAAACACTTACGCCTAACTTTTTGTGGGTTTACATGGGTTGCAATGACAACAACTGTTTCATCTTTTAGGGTTAAAAGTTTGGCATGGACATCGACCGCAAGTTCTCTCCAAAGAGATATGTATACGTTGTCACCACTACAACAAACACCATAAATGTTACACAGTTACAGACTTACAAAATGTAGAACGAATTTGAAAAAAAAAAAAAACCCAATACCTTTCTAAAATGCAAGTCAGTATTAAACTGAAAGTTGTCTTTGAAGGGTGGTTCTGATCTTTGTTTTCAAATGTTCGAGACGAGGATATTTGGCCAACAACATCTGGTG
This sequence comes from Camelina sativa, assembly GCF_000633955.1. Lineage (NCBI taxonomy): Eukaryota > Viridiplantae > Streptophyta > Magnoliopsida > Brassicales > Brassicaceae > Camelina > Camelina sativa. Next base: position 13,193,030 of record NC_025693.1, read on the forward strand.
AGTGGGTAAATGTAGATATAAATCATATACTGAAGAACAGAGTGGAAGCTAAGAGACCAGAAATACGAACAATGCAAAAAAGGTTGTTACCTGGAAGCTCCTCACCCTTGTTTACCATATCAAGCAAGTCTGAAAAAGTAGAGAACCTAAAATAATCAAAACCAATAGAGCATTGTCATTTTTAACAGTCTCCAAAGACGTTTTCTCCATGAAAACAATTCTCCACTTGTGTTTGGTGCAACGATAACGGTTGGAGGATGCAACAACATCGAAATCATTGATGCTGTACAACTGGCCTTTAACCAATTGATCTTGAAACTTAGACACACAATTAGGAACAACTGAAGCTTGTATAGCACAATCCTAAAACAAAGGCTAAATGAATGTGTTAAAATGGAGGTAAATCAAGGGTCAAGAGGAACAATCATAGAGATAATATACATTTTCATCAGTAAGGAGACATTTTCATTAGGAACAATAAGTAACATATTGTTTCTTCAAAAGTCTCGAACTTCCCAAATATGGATGACCCAAACAACAATCCTATTGATACCAGTGTTGTGTATTTCGTTGGAGGTTGAATCAAGGGTAGAGTAGGGTGCTATTGTTTTAGTTTTACCCATGGTGTGTGAGAGAGAAGATGAGTGTCGTCAAAGGTTGTTATTTAAAAAAAAAACTTAATGCAATGGATGAGGGAGAGTAATCAGGGATTGGAATGAAATGTTAATGACCATGAAATCATAGGTGTTTGGTATTATTTTCATTACGTTATAATTGGGTGGTAAACGTAAAGATGAAAATGAAGGATATACTTCAATGGAATTTTTTAATTACCTTAAAGATTGTAATAAGTAATACAAATAACGTCATAATAATGGTTTATATGATTCTAATTGGTAGTGAAGATCTAAACCCCTTTCTTAATATTTCTAAATTTGATACCAAGCAATTTAAAAAGGATTTTGGACAGGATTAATGTTACATACAATTCAGAACTTCAAATAGGTGTTCGGGATCTTGACACAGACATTAAACCAGAAATGATTTAGAATTTGGTGGTGGAGTAGGAAAATTAAACCAAAGAAACCCAAGGATTAGGAGATTTTTGTGAAGGTACATCGGAGGTGGTAGCTGCTGGGAACGATGATTGTGAGAAAGTGAGTATAGGTGAATTTGACATCGTTTGGTTCATATCTCCTGATGGGTGTAAAGACTGTCAATTATATTTGCTGGACTTTTAACTGGTTTTATTTTGTTAGGCCCAATTTGAAAATATAAAAACAATGGCCTTTAAGAATAAGAGAGGACATGTGTCAGTTATATAATAAGCCAGATGTCATGTTCTAAGCAGAAGTTGAGAAAAACCTTCTCTTATTATATAAGATATATCGAGATAAAATCACTGGTTGTTCCTCCTTTGTCTTTGGACTCTCATTCCCCGGTGAACTTTAGTTTCAGTGTTTGTCTTTATCAGGGAGTTGGAGTACACCTCCTTCTCCTATACCCCATTTGTCAGATTCAACGCCGAACTTAAAGACAATTTCGGTGAAAGCTTCCTATCTATTTCAACTTCTATCATGTACAGATGCTCTGTTAAAAGGACAGGTAGAAACTTATTCGCTGCTTCTTCATTAAGAGTGAGACCATTTCGTTTGTAAATGATGCGATGATATACCTCGCTCCTGTCACCATCATCACCAGCCCCAGTGACACCCTTATCAATTAGCAAGATGCAAGCCTTAAACCTCCAGGTTGTAGAAAGAGGCCATTGATTAGATTTCACTGTCATGGAACTGCCGTTAGTAGCTCGGGTAGTAAAACGTGCAGGCACTTCTCCACCAGGTAACAACGCACGTCTACTGTTGGTATGGATGATGAGTTCCCTCGCTTCTTTATTCAGTTTTAAGCAGTTGGTAAAGTCAAGATAGATCTTTGGATTATGAAAAGAGCAATCTAGTATCTCCAGAGACTCACAATTACTAGCGTCTAGGTATGATAAACAGCCTGGAATCTGTGACAGTGATACCAGCTTCTTGCAGTTGTTGAGCATAAGTCCCCAAAGACGATTGGTTGTCTTGACCCATGGAAGAATCTCTTGTATTTCTGTATCGTCCAAACATAGTGATGTGATGATATTAAGAGCATGCGGGTACTTTTGGAGGTTTTCACTGTATGACATTTCCAAGCGATTAAGACGGGGCCATGACTTGATCGACAAAGGAACTTCTTTTATTGCACTTCCGTTGAGCTGGAGAGACATGGTGTTTGTAGAGATCTCAGGAAAACTTTTCAAAAGAGAGCAATCAATGAGAACAAGTGTATCAAGAGACTTCAAGTTGATGTTATTCGGAAGACCTTCTAGCTTTGAGCATCCTTCCAAACTCAAGCATTGCAATTTCTGAAGGTTGCCTATAGTGGAAGGTAGCTCCACCAGACCAGTGCACATATCAAGATACAAGTTCTGCAGATTAGTAGCATTTCCAATAGAGGAGGGAAGCTCCATCAGACTAGTGCACATACCAAGATACAAGTTCCGGAGATTAGTGGCATTTCCAATATAATAGGGAAGCTCCACCAAACGTGAGCAGCCCCTGAGACTCAAATGTACGAGATTAGTAGCATTCTCGATAGACGAAGGAATCTTTACTAAACTTGAGCATCCAGAGAGACATAATCGTCGGAGATTAGTGACATTCTCAATAGAGAATATAAGCTCTTCCAAACTTGAGCATTCAGTAAGATCCACTTCTCGAAGATTAGTAGCAGTTGAGAGATCAGGAAGCTCTTTCAGGTCTTGTGGAATAACTATAATCAATCCACTTGATATTTTCAAGCCGCTGTACAAACAAAATAAAGGCAACATGAAAAAAAAAAAAAAAAAAAAAAAAAAAAAAAGAGAAAAAAAAAAAGGAAAATAAATCAAAGAANTAAACCATTAAGATTTAAAACAAATAAAAATGGATTGTCAAGATAACTACTTCCTAGGCCTAAGACTATCCTCATTGGTTTAGTTTCTTAGTTGTTTCTTAAGGCATTTTTAATAATAAAAAAAAGAGAAGAAACTTTGCTAAGAGTTAAGGAAAATTTTGTTGATTATTGGTAGAACCAAATTTAAAGGTTTCTTAATAATAAATATAGTAAAATAATAATTAATATCTTAAAAGATTCGAAATTATTTTATATATCATAGAAACATATTTTATTAATAAAAATATAAAATAACATACAACATTTAAAATTAAAACACAAAACATTAAAAAACAAAAACATAAAATACACCATGAAATAAAACATAGAAACATATTTAATTAAAACATGAAACATATAATATCCAAATTTAGTCCACAAATGTTCAACTAAATCAAGTTTCAATTGGTCATGCACTTCTCTATCACGGATTATTATTTGACCATTCAGCACGTTGCTAATATTTGAATTCATATTGATAGAATATGAAAGATCCACACCCTCTGCTTGTGGGAAATCAGAAACCTCAGCTTGACTGTATCCATCTCGTTCATTTTCGACAATCATATTGTGGAGTATGATACACGCCCTCATAATCAATCCCACTTGGTCTTTATCCCATAAAAGACATGGATTTTTAATGACCGCGAATCTAGCTTGTAGGACACCGAACGCACGCTCAACATCTTTTCGGTAGCTTTCTTGGCGGTCAGCAAATAAAGATGCTTTTGGAGTCTGTGGTAGTGGTATGGATTGAATAAACGTTGGCCATTTTGGATAAATACCGTCTGTCAGATAGTAAGTCAAATTGTACTCTCTGCCGTTAACGTAGTAAGTAACTTGTGGAGCTTGACCATAAAGTATATCATCAAAGACAGGAGATCGATCAAGAACATTGATATCGTTAAAAGTACCTGGAGACCCAAAAAACGCGTGCCATATCCAGAGATCATATGACGCGACCGCCTCTAAAACAATTGTTGGTTTGCCGGATCCTCGTGTATACATGCCTTTCCAAGCTGTTGGGCAATTCTTCCAAACCCAATGCATACAGTCGATGCTTCCAACCATCCCGGGAAATCCACGTTCTTCTGCAACATATAGTAATCTCTGAAGATCCTCTGGTGTGGGTCTTCTTAGATATTCATCGCCAAAGAAATTGACAACTCCACTGACAAAATGTTGCAAACATTTTCGAGCAGTTGTTTCACCAAGTCGGACATATTCGTCCACCGTATCACACCCGCCACCATATGCTAGTAGCCTAATTGCTGCAGTACATTTTTGGATCGGAGAAAGACCAAGCCTTCCTGTGGCGTCTCTTCTTTGTCGGAAATAAGGATCTTCTGCAGTAAGACCAAACACACAATGAATACACAACCTAGTCACTTCCATTAATGAAAGAACAACCACCAATTAAGAATAATTACTACCTAGTCACAAAGAAGTACACATAGGAGCAAAAATAAACAGTCATGCTATAACTCACTATCCCAAAATAGATACTACCGACTCAACAAAGCAATCAATTTAAATATAAACCAATTAGGTGTATATTTACCTCTTTCGGTTGGTTGAAATGTTGTTTCCTTGTCGCCTTAAGTGTGACTTGTTTGAGCTCAACTAAAAGAAACTCACAAAACAAGAAACAAGAAATGGTTTTAGTAACTATGTAAAGACATGACATCCATTAAAGCATAACTACAAGTACATGAGTCTTAACTAATACCAACTGTGTAAAGATATCCATTAAAGACACAACAACCAACAACCAACTCAATCCGACTATGAAACAACAATTGTTGATTGATTATGAACAACAAAACTCAAAAAATAAACACGGACTACTAGTGTTTCTGGTTTCTGATTACACAGTTGATTGATTACACATTGCTACTGTTTCTGGTTGTTCTTTCATTAATTGAAAACTGATTCTCTAAGGTCATTGAAAAGGACTTAGTACTACATACCAGTTGAGACATGCCGGTTTTCAACTCGTTGCATTGCTGTATCTAGATTGACATCGATGAACCTTTCAAATGAAGATGGAAGATATTGTAATTGGTAATATTGAGATAAAAAAATTAAGTAAAAACACTTTTGATTAATTTTACCACTTATCATCAAACATATCCGAGATGTCTTTCCAAGATCCTTCTTCTAACAAGATGTAGTTTCCTTCTACAATTACCACTTTATGCCTGTAAAAAGAGGAGATAGAGAAGACTGATTGTCTCGGGAAGAGGTACATAAAACCATTATATGATACCAGTGTTCAAGAAAGCGTTAGGCGGTATCTGGGCGGTGATCCAGCATTTAGCACCTAGAACGCCTAATCAGGGCCTAGACGGTTTTTAAGCGGTTTAGGCGTTTACAACATAAAACATTATATATATAAAATTATGTATAACTATATGTTAGAAAAATAAAAAAATTATAAATTGTAAACAAAATTAAGAAAATACATTTATTTAAGTTATATGAACAACATATAAACATTTATAATTACGTATGCATATATAAAACTTGATAATTTAAATATATATAGAGTTAAAAATCAAAAATAAATATTAAAATTAAATTAATGTAATTTTAAGCGGTTTAGGCGGTCATCTAGGCGTCTGCTGAGCGCCTAGCGTCTAGACGGCGTCTAGGCGGCCGCCTAGACCGCTTTCTTGAACACTGTATGATACTATTGAATTAGGATTCAACCGGTTCGGGAAGCTACTTACTGGAGGCTAACAAAGATATCATCTTCAACTGGATCTCCAACTCCATGATCAAATGATGGTACATAAACTGATCCCTGAACAGCTTGAAAACTAATCAGAGTCTAATGCAAGTGTTGTAACTCCAAGACCCTAAGGTCAACAAAAAATCTTGTAACAATCTCTTTACCTCGTTTCTCAGCTTCTTTAAACAGTTAAGCAATAGTGCAGGATCAAAAGTCCATGGAGCTGGTTAATGGATAAAGGGGTCAAACCAATTTTGAACACTTTGAAACCTTACGTAGAAGATAACTCTTAACAGATCTCACCTCCTCTTCTCGCATGGGCTTCTTTGGGATCCTAGAGAGACATTCAAAAAGTCTGGTTAAAAACAAAGAGCAAGAGAGAGAGAGAGAGAACTATTCAAAATCAAATAAAGCTCAACCTCCATAGCATCAAGTTGCGAACGATACAAATGAAACCCATCCATGGGAAATACAATAGCAACATCGGGAGGATTAATCGCACTGATACGAAGAGAATATATGAAGAATAAATCTTTCTTCTTCTTTCGTTTAATTAGCGACAGAAGTTGTTACATAGATCAACTGGGACTCTTATATGGACTCAAAAACCATGAAATTTCAACAAAAACGAATCCTATATCCATGATTTATAAACATACAAAACAACCAATTGATGAAACGCAAATGAAACCGGCATACAAACAAAAGACATAATTAAATTAAAATTGAGACATTTTTCAAATAAACAAACAACAATTACTAGACATGCAAGAACAATTACCTGAAATCGAACTGCTTGAATCTTCCCCAAATATTAGGGTTTCGACGGATCGATCTCCACCGGAATCACATGCCTCCTGCTTCACCGAAACCAAATCGCGGCCGAATCCATGGACAATCAGCCGTGGGAATCAACTGGAAGAGAAGCAATCAGTTTTTCGGAATCGAAGAAGAGAATCAAAGCAAATCGCGAAAAGTCTCGAGAGAGAGAGAGATAAAAGAGAGAAAAGGAAAATGAAAGAGAGATGAAAAAAAAAAAAAAAACCCCTTTGTCCCAATTAAGACTCGACCCACTGATTTTGTGACACCTGTCCAGCAAGAGACGTTTCTTGCAATCCTAAAATTAGAAACGAATCTTGCATTTCTTAACTTATGTCTGAATAATTAATATTATCTACACCTAAGAAATGAACTAAGAAACAACATAAATCCACCGATGAGGATAGTCTAAAAGGTGTAGAGAGAAAAATAAATTATCCACAAGAAAGAAAACTAAATTAAAAAGTTGAAGACAAAAATATAGTATATAACAACTACATACCTGATTACTTTCCCATAGCTTATGAAGTTTGCTGTACCGCATCTTCAATTTGACAAGGTACTGCGTACAAAAATTTGAAGGCAAACATGTCATGGGGAAACGTTCCCATTCTAGTAACCTCAATTTTTGCGAAAGATACTTCAAACCATGCGGTAAGTACAATTTATAGCTCTGGTCACCGTATGCGCAATGGAATCTTAAGAATTTAAGATTAGACATTCTCTTGAAGGCTCTCTCACTAACAATTAACTTGTCCTCAATCTCAGATAAGTTGAGATCTATGCCTACAACAAATCTACTACCCTGAAAGAAAGGTACAAAAGAAAATAGAAATTGTTAGTTATCGGATGAATTATTAAATCTGCAGGGAGCAATGGAATGAAGAGATAAAGGTAAAAAAGCATACGGTTGCCTCATCAGTCAATACTTCACAGATGTCTTTAGTATCAACCAAAAATTGTCGTCGCCCAGGCTCACGAATGGACTGCTGACCAGGCTCAGAACGAACGATTTCTCTACCCAATAATACTAGCAGATTATGCATATCTATGCGATTAAAAGATATGAAGGATTTTTCAGCTAAGATGTGAAGGTTGTGCCTTAAATTTAAGAAATCCTTTGCAAGAATGGCTTCTACTATCCCAATGGATTCACCGTTAAAAAAGCAGGCTATATGAAGAAATAAATCTTTCTCCGCCTTTTCTAAGGCATCGTAACTGAACTTTAAAATGCTTTCAATCTCTCCATTAAGGCTAATCCTCAACCTCGGAATTGCCTTTTCCCACTCCTGCTTAGACATATTCCTGAAATAGGATCCCATGACCCTTAGTCCTAAAGGGAGTTTACCTAAAAGACATGTAACTTCCACTACGAGATCCTCGTAACCATCTTCAGGGAGATTTTGACCAAAAGCATACGTACAAAAGATTTGACATGCTTCATCTGTTGAAGGATAACCCACCTTGTAAATATGGTTGATGCCATGTGCTTTCAAAAGCTTTTTATCTTGTGTTGTGATGATTATACGACTTCCAGGACCAAACCACCAAGTCTCTTTTGCGATAGCATCTAGGTATATTGAGTGGTCGATGTTATCAAGAACAACAATTACTTTCTTGTCGTGCAACATGTATTTTGCAACTCCTAAATGAGGAACCTCAATGTCATTGTTGTTAGTTATCTGGGAGATAAACTATTTGTGTAACTGCAACTTTGCAATGTAGTCATCAGAACACACTGGCCTTGCATACATGTATCCTTTGATATCCTCCATAAAAACATTCAGTTCAAAACTACCGGAGAGCTGTTTATATAAGAATCTGGCAATGCTGGTCTTACCAATCCCAGAAGGACCCCAGATTCCTATCATTCTCACTTCGTTTGAATCTAAACATAACTTCGATTCCAGATTTTCCATATGAGCTCCCATCCCAACAAAACCATCGAAATCACTTGATGGCGTGGAATTATTCAACAAGTTCAATATATCAATGACAATTTTTTCAATCATGGCCGCTTCATTATACCTAAAGGAGATGGAGACGATCAATCAATCCATTAATTCAATATATATAGGTTATGGTTACGATTCTCACAACTTATATACTATGAAATATTAAAAGCAATAGAAAAAAGAAAAAAAGACGAACCAATGGCGAGAATCATAACCGGCGACTGTTGCCACTTTCGCCAGAGCTTGTCCCCATCTTCTAATAACCTCCTTCGTTTTGCCCGCACAAGTATTTCTGAAGACACTCCCAAAATCTCCAGTGAGTTTCTTTACATCAGATGGATCCACTTTATAGAAAATGGGTATCACTGTTTGACCCAACTCTTCGCTACACTTGATGATCTCGACCAACTCATCAAGACACCACTTAGAAGAAGCATAGTTCCTTGAGAACAAGACAACCGCGATCTTAGATGCTCTAATCGCCGTAATGAGTTCAGGGCCGATGGATTTTCCTCTTCTGATCTCGTTATCAATGAACGGAATGATTCCTTTTCTTTGGAATTCCTTCTGAATATGACTGAGAAAGTCTACCCTTACATCTTCCCCGCGGAAACTCGGAAAGACTTGGTGTGTCCAGCTTTGAGACGAAGACGATAGAGGAACCGATGATGAAGGAGGTAGAGAAACAGAATTAGTATCTTCTTTGTCATCTTGTTTGACCCTAAATTTTCTAAAAATCGTTAAGAAGCCAATCGCAGCTGCGACTGAGCCAAGGAAAAAAGAAGAATTCATTAGTATGGTAAAGCGTGGATCGGGTCGAGATTTTACATGGAGGAAGGACTAACAAAGAGGCTTTCTGTATAATGGATACTGAACGTTGACTCTTTTCTTTTGGCACAGAAACTCCATGGATATATGTTTCGTATCATAATCATACCAGAATAAATAATGATATTCCATGGAAAATATTGCTAACGACAAAATTATTGTACCTAATCCAAGTTTAGTGCACATCTATTTATTATTATTGTTTTCATTGATATTAAAACTATGTAAGATGTAACTTCAGATAACATATACTATTAAATCTTTCAATAAATCTTTCAATAAGATACTTATCATGGTTGCTTTTAAATAACAAAAATATTTAAAAGTAACCACGACATGGAGAAACACCTTCTACAGCAGAAAAATTTACTAAACTGATTGATAAGAATGTCACTCAGTACGATCGGTGGAGGCAACAGCATTCAAGATTGGTTTGCAACAAGGTGCTATTAAGCATGTTAGACCATTTCCACTGGGAGTGACTCTCTTGAGTTCTCTTCTAATTGGGCCCAAAATTGAATAAAAAATCCATTTTCAGGTCCAATAAACAGTATCGATCCTTTGGAACGCATTTTGAATAAACCCATGAGAACTGCGACGTGGCTATTTGCTATTGGAAAATAGATAAATATAAAAGGTATTTTTTTTTTTGCTCATTTTTTCATTTCTTTCTTCCCCGACTCTCTATCTCTCTTTTCTCTCGACCCACAACTGCGATTCGATGGCGATTAAGATCGAAATCGGAAAATCAGAGGATTCAAGACCTTGAATCCTTTGATTTTTCCGGCTAAAACTGGAGGGTTATGGGTTGAGGAAGACGATGGCCACTCCGATCGGCTTCACCGTAAGATGTGACGATTCGGGACAGAGAAGGTTCGCCGCCGGTGGTGTCTCGGGACTGCGATGAAGAAGCCGATGGATGGAGATCCCATTGTTCGATTCCAACTAATTAAGAAAGTTTCTCTCTCTCTCTCTCTCTCTCTCTCTCTCTCTCTCTCTCTCTCTCTCTCTCTCTCTCTCTCTCTCTCTCTCTCTCTCTCTCTCTCTCTCTCTCTCTCTCTCTCTCTCTCTCTCTCTCTCTCTCTCTCTCTCTCTCTCTCTCTCTCTCTCTCTCTCTCTCTCTCTCTCTCTCTCTCTCTCTCTCTCTCTCTCTCTCTCTCTCTCTCTCTCTCTCTCTCTCTCTCTCTCTCTCTCTCTCTCTCTCTCTCTCTCTCTCTCTCTCTCTCTCTCTCTCTCTCTCTCTCTCTCTCTCTCTCTCTCTCTCTCTCTCTCTCTCTCTCTCTCTCTCTCTCTCTCTCTCTCTCTCTCTCTCTCTCTCTCTCTCTCTCTCTCTCTCTCTCTCTCTCTCTCTCTCTCTCTCTCTCTCTTTGCCTTTTCCTTTATCTCTGATTAATGGATTCTGACTGAGTATTACACTTGTTCGGTCTTAATTGTCTTGGGCGGAGAAGCACAATCAGAACAATCCGAGAGCGATGGAGGATAGGATCAAAGCAAAGACGATGAGCCCTTCTTCTTTGAAGGTACCTATGTTACGGTCTTCATTCCCTTATATGACTAAAAATTACTCTTGTAGCTTGGATGATTGGTTGGTTCACGTTTGTTAACTAAAATTACAACTTTTGGATTTATATACGTAGATGATATTTCCATGGATGTTTGATGAGACTCATTCCTTGATGCCAATTCAAATCTGCTATGGCTCCTTCTTCATCACCTCTTCGTACTACAAGGTAATAATACGAGCCTCAATCGTTAATTATGATAAACGAAAGAAAATGAAAACAAAAAAATTATTTTGGTTATTAGAATTCTCCTGATCTTGGTATCATATATGATGTTTGTTTATTTTTTTTAATATTTACAATTTACTCATTCTTTTTGGTGTCATGCATAATGCATTGAGATGAAAACAGTGAAGCAGATGAGAAGTATGCGAATGTGAAATGGGAAGAGCTTGGATTTTCTCTGACCAGATCACATGTATGTAGTCAAATGTAGACAAGGTGAGAGCTTTTCACAAGGAAAGATCATTTCTTATGGGGATATTTCAATCAGCCCTTGTCCACCGATTCTCAATTATGGCCAGATACGTTTTCTTCTCTTACCACTTGTGGCTAAATCTCACTGATTGTAGGAGCTTTGGGTTTTATTAGAAAACAGGATTAAGAAACTTGAAGCCTTTAATCTCTAAATGAGTGAGAAAATGATCTGTATAGTCATATCTTGTGTATAGTTGTTTGAACTGAGTGTGATAGCCAGCAAAAGTTTATAACTTTAGCGTCTATATATACGTTTTGATTATTGGTTTGGCTCTTTGTAGGGACTATTTGAAGGTCTCAAAGCTTACAGGTAGAAAATCGAAGAGCTTCGTGCTTGTAACATCTTCATTGTCAAGGTAAAGAGTTTCAACATTTATCACACGGTAGTACATGATGAGCCTTGACAGAACTGTGACTTATCATGGCTTTGTTGCAGATTGTATAAAGAGGAAGCAAAAGACAACGACTCCCTTGAAAAGACCTCTTCGGATACAATTAGATTTGGTACTCCCACTTTCTCTCTTTTCATCCTCTTCCTTCTTGTTTACATCTTTCTCATATATATAATTTGGTCTCCTTCATTCCTCACTTCGCAATCGTCTTCTTGTTTACATCTTCCGAATTTTGTAATGTATGTTTAATTTTCTGAATTTTGTAAAATATGTTTAATGATCTGAATTATGTAATTTTTTTTTGTTTTCTATTTATATAAAGTATTTAAATAATTCTTTTATCATTTTATATATTTAAAATTTGATAATTAATAAACAAAATTTAAAAAATTATTATTTAAATAATTGAGCAACTTCTTTTTTTTTTTTTTTTTTTTTTTTCNGCCAGATTGAGCAACTTCTTTAGTGGAGGAATACTTTTGATTAAGTTCTAAGTGGGTTACTTTAATTAGTTTAGTATTAATTTTATAATTAATTAATTTCTGAGTAACTTAGGAGGGGTACTGGAGTGGAGATGCCTTATGTATTTACTCTTTAAGAAAAACAAGGTCCTATTTACTATTATTAAAACTATGTGAGATGTGACTTCAGATAACATATATTAAATCTTTCAATGAGATACTTATCGTGGTTGCTTTTAAATAACGAAAATATTAGATGTGTGTGTGTTACAAACGTAGTGATGTGTGTTATATATATCCTTGGATTCTAAGAAATCCGAAACACATAAGCCAAGTCGAATCAATTCTTATGTCCACGTCCGACCTAAGAATATTTCTACTCCATTAAACACATAAGTAGTCGATTCTTCCTCCATTGAATATTTCTACTCTCTTCCTCAACAGCTCAACTCAAAACCCTTTGTGAAAAACTCAAAAAACTTAGGAGGAGAGTGAGATTGAGAGAGAAGAGAAAAGAGTAGATTCATGAACTAAATATATCTACTAATTGAGTCTTAATTGCCCGAATTAGAATCTAAGAACCTTATTAACTTAATGGATATTATATATATGAAGAATTTTGAGCTATTCGAACTCAGTGGTTTTAATAAACTTTTTTTTTTCTGTAGAAGAATTGAGTCTCATCTCTCTAAACTTTTGTTAATCAATTTTTGTATCTCTTTTTAAAAAATCTGTAGTTTTATATAGGTGTCATCTAATAAGAGTTTGTAGTTGTTGAAAATTTAAGATTTCGTAGTTTCAACTTTTCAATCATATTCTTTTATCAATGCATTTATGTTGGATTTGCATTAGAGTGGTGACACAACCATATTGTAATTTGTAAACTATATATCAACTTTAGGAGGGCTTAGTTTGGATTAGGTTTCAAGTTAAAAAAATTTGTAATTCACATTTTTTTTCTGGTAGATTTTTAAGTAGTGTATCTTTCAAAACAATTCGCCTCTGAGCTCCATTATTGTAAACACTATTAGGTTAGAAATTCGCATAGTAGAACTAAGCATTCAACATGATCTTTATTCACTATATATGTGACTATTACTGAATAAAAAGTTCAAAATTATCATCTTTATCTAGAAAATTGGCTCTTTCATATCTTCACAATGACACTATTTTGAATTCATGCATTTAAGTTTTATGAGTGCTAAAATATATAAAAACGTGCAGAAAGATTAACAGTGTCAATCTACCGTAAAATCTTGATGTTGTGGATTTCACGTATGCAGCAAACTAAAAGAATTACTACAAATCGATGTAGTTTTGGGTTTTCTGTTTATTTTGTTTAATACTCTATTCAGTAGCCTCCCTGCCAAACCATTTCACGTGGGAGTGGGACATTTCGATGAGGACTCGGACAAACCCGTAAGTCTCTTTGAGAAGCTTTAATAGACATTTCTTTATAGATATACTAGAAGTTGCCCCGTGCTACGCACGGGCTTATCTTAGTATTTGTTCGATTGGTAATTTTTTTAACTGTTAGATTTTTATATTTCTGTATTTTGCTTTCTTAATTGGATTTTTTTAATTGATAAAAATTATATAAATTTTAGGGAGAAGATTATGTATCTTAAGTAATTAAACTACACCCTCATGTATAATGGATTTTATTAATCATGTTTACTTTTTTGAATAACAAAATGTTTAAAAGCTTAGACTGATTCTCTTTTAGGACATGTTGTTTTGCGATGTAACCATTTTGCAATACACTTAAGGCAAATTTTGTGATTATTGAAAATTATAGACTCATATAGTCATATTAATACATGTCACTTTCAAACTACGACAATAACTTGTTTGGACGTTGTTTCCGCTGTGGCTTTACAGAAATAGCCGAGATCTACCATCATTGTTGAGTTTTGAATTTATCCCATGAGTAATCTTTTATTAAATATGGTGAAGTTTAGAGATATAAAATAAATATTATATTCCTTAATATTGCACATTTTTCATCCTCAGATTCAGATAATGTGTAATTTATTTCTCTTTTAACTGTTAGTAACCCCTAACATCAAAAGCACCTTTTTTGTCCTGTCAACACAAGATGTAAAATGATACGAATCCTTCAAACTTCAAAGCCTATTCAGTGGCTTTAAACCAAAAATAAAATAAAATAAAGATCACCTTTTGGTGATTTTATTCACTTCGTCATTGATTAAGGCAAATCCTCATCATCTTTATTTTGTTGTTACGTGAAGACATAAGCGAAAGTTGAAATTGAAGTCCCATATCATAAGTTAACTGAAATCAATTACAAATCACTTCGTCTAACGTTGTTTCTTCTAATGTCTTCCTTCGATATATATATAATAGAGATCTGATCATCTATCTTAAGCTTTAGGTCTCCCTATCCGTAGTAATCTTAACAAATATCCAAGTTAGAATAATATATAAATAAAAGAATGTATAATGAAATTTTAAACTCAAAAAATCATTTTCTAACACAATTATACCGTTGTGTGATATATATCTTAGGCTAAGCTGCATTGTTTTAACTTTATGAATATGTCGTAGTGTACATGCACGTAGGCTCATGGTGTCTCCATAACTTAATAGAAAACTTTACTCCATATGGCAATAGAAAAAAAGCTTAAAGGAGAAAATAAGAGTAACTAAATTTTTTATTTGATTGTTTGGTCATTCCGTAAAGGTTTTCTCCTCCACCTAACCACCAGTCCAGACTACTACCTTACATGTATAAAGTTTAGTTCCTTGTTTGAGATCTTAAATCCTCCATTTTCCTTTAAAAATGAATTGTGCAATGAGCAAATCATTTACATGATCTAAAGGAAAAATGCTTCAGAGACATTAGAA
>NC_025693.1:13210751-13217970 GCF_000633955.1 Camelina sativa
TATACGGTCTAATCGGTGAAATACATAAAACTGTACATAAAAGCT
Source organism: Camelina sativa (assembly GCF_000633955.1). NCBI lineage: Eukaryota > Viridiplantae > Streptophyta > Magnoliopsida > Brassicales > Brassicaceae > Camelina > Camelina sativa. The sequence goes on from NC_025693.1 coordinate 13,210,797, forward strand.
ATAAACTAGAATGAATAAACTGTTATGAATAGTGCAAAATTGTAAAAAATAAAAATATATAAAAACTGTACAAAAAATATAATTTTTAATTACCCTTATGTGATTGATAAATTTTAAAAATATATATATTGTAAAGATTTGTACCGTTTAAAAAACTGTTACCAAGCAATACCATGTAAATATACTCCACCATTAATTAGAGAGCGATGAGAAACTCTAATTTTAAAATTTTTCTCGTATATAAAGACAAGAGACCACTAGATTCTACACAAATATATATGAAACAATTAAAGGTACCTACATTGTTTCCATTAAACCGAGTCTGTTTTTAAATCAGCAAAAAGTATTTGAATCTTTGAGTTTAGTATTCTTATATATATGATATCTCATATCTATTACTTGTTTCTGAGAAAAAGGTCTCACTTAGGATATATCTATCGGTGATACTGATGGAAGTATCTAATTCAGACTAAAAGTAAATACAAAATTATAATATAATTGAAAATCAGTAAAAAATGACACATAAGTTAGAAGGGTCTAAAACGATGTCTTTAGTATCTTGCAGAAGACATTCTCTTCTTCTCTCTCCTCACGGATGTCTTACATTTATCCCTACTATTATTTTGAAACACAGTTTATGGACTAAACCTTTGTTTTGTAAAAAATTACAAGAGTATGTCATTGGAGTTATAACCAAATAATATATCTTCATTAAGGGTAAAAACGAAATTTTGTTCATATCCTAAACGGATAAACACGCGGATCCCGGGTCGGATCTTTTAAAATGGTTTTTTTACGTCTAAATAATAAATAAAAGCAATACATTGTGTATTTTGCTAAGAAAATTCTAATAGCATATTGGTCCAATGAAGCTCTAATATTTCGGAAGGTGCCAAGTTCGATGCACCTTAGCTGCAATTTTTGCTGTTTCCAATAGTAATCCCACTACGATTTTTTTAAGAATTAGTGAGAAAATCTTATTTCCACAAATAAGCGGATTACACAGATCAAATATAGCACTTGCCATATATGCTTCCAAAACATGAATATTATAGTTTCCATGTATGCTTCCAAATATAATTTAAATTACCATATTCCCATAATATTACCTTTAAATTTGATCTTGATATCTGAGTTTCTTACAAAAATATAGGAATGTATATAATTTCAAAATCCCGAATATAACTGATTCCGTGATTAGTTGTTTTATCATTCATATTTAGCTATCTTCCTGAAATTTCAGGCATAACAGATTCAAGCATTTTTGAGTAAGCTGTTACTAATATTTCCCTACTTTCCCATTTTTAATTTCTATATTTTAACGTTTTAAAGTAAATAAGATTTTTCTTTTATTTGTTATTCAAATTAAATTCGTATCCTATTTTCATGATTGATTCGTATGAGTGATTTCATTCCATATACGTAAGATATTCTTTAACTAACAATATATATACGTTGACTATTTACTCAAATTATAATGGTATATATATTCGATTCCATATGCCTCTAAAATTTCGGGAAATCTGTTGTAGTATAGCTTTGCATCCAATCAATTCATTAATTACCTATCAAAATATATTTTCATAATCCCGCTTAACTTGGTAGTAGTTCCAAATTTGATAAACTGGATTAAATGCGTGTGCAAATTATTGAAAAAAATTAGAAAACCTACTCCTTATTTAAAAATTTATATATACTCTCCTATTCCTGACTCTTCCATCACCGGCTCACATTCGCAATTTACTTCCTACTCCACGTATATCATATTAGCAATTTACAGATGTTGATCTTATATGCGAATGTGAAAAAATGGTGAGTAAGATCAGTTTTTTTTTTTTTATTGTATGTTATGACATTCAACCATTAGCACATAATCATGATTTTACATTGTCCGGATTATCTTTAATAATATGTTATTGTGTGTCTGCAGGTAACTTGGTAAATGGTAAATGGTTGCTGTCGAGGTCCAACCATATTATAATATCCAACACCATGAGTTAGAAAGGTTCGGTTTCAATTATCGAAACATATATATACAAATGTTTTCATAGTTAGACAGAAACATAACTCTAATGATCTTATATGAATGCATGTGGTTTTAGTATTTTATTTGGCAAGTACAAACTAACTAAGCAACCCAACATTTTAACAAATATTGCAAACGAGGTGACAACAAAAAGCATAAACGTAGTTAAGTTTCATTTCCTATTTAAAACTATGTTGGTAGTTTTTTTTGTTTAGGTTATATCTTTCTTATTTTTTCTTTGTATTTCTCTTGAACATAAGCAGACAAAATTCATGAAAAAGCCTAATATACCGAGAGGTGATAAAGATGAAGACCACAACAACAAAAAACGTCAACAACGTCGACAAGGTTTTTGCTAATTATAATAATATATAAAAAAATTAAATTATTATGGTTTATATGATTTTTAAGGTATGCTGTCACTGTGGAAGCAGGGATGTGTGAGTCGAGGAGCCAAAAATTTAAGGTGAGTCGTGAGCGAAAATAACTATTTCAACCTTTGTCACACCAAATGTTCACCCGATAGTAATTGCGACGGATGCCTTTGATGTTACTTCTGCCAAAAATTTGGTCATTCCAATCATATATCAAATTTAGTCAACTATGTATTAAGCAAATTTATCAATAAATTTATCTTCTTCCTGCTTAGTGTGTCTGTGCATTTGTTCTATAAACACTAATAATATTTGTCCCCTATTATCTCTTGGGTATTAATAATATTTTTCTGTAGTAACAAATTAACTTATTAAATTTTAGTTCATGTATCTATCGTAAGCAAATAAATATATATATTCGCATAACAAATTAACAACCAAGTGAGTCAATAAACAAAAGTATGATTCTCTAACAATTCATTTTCAGATCATCAATTTTTCAGATGTCAAAAAGAGTGACACCAAAAATTTTGTATTATAAATATTATACCAAATAAATATATCTATAAATATAATCCAGCAAATCCATGATCAATAAGTTTTACAACTTAAAATTAATAAATTTATTAAAACAAAATTTTTCTAAAATATATTTACAACCAAAAATTCTTACCCGTATATTACCATATTATATTACCGGATACAAAAAATTAAGATAACAAGGGATGGGACGGGATGGGACAAGACGAGAAGATACTGGACAAGACAAGACATGTTTCCAATTTTAAAATAGATACGTCTAGGTTATATACATGCAATAATCCAACTAAAATTAAATTGAAATATGATATTTGGATTTAACACTCCTAAGTAAACTATGAGAAATATTTTGATTAGTTTAAAAATTATACATGTATATCATTAAATATCACGTAATTATATGAAATAAAAAATAAGAAAAATTCAGTTGTAGATATGACAACAATAAGTTTTATCTCTATGATATTATTATTTTTAAAAACATTAATAGAAAACTGTTGTAGAACGGGTTAATTATTTTATCACTTTTATACGTTAAAACTGAACTTACAATTATTTAAACAAATAACTATATAAATCTTTTATTTTAATATATCAATGTTAAAATGATAATAAGATATGTCAATTAAAGTATAAAACCAAATTTATTAAAGAATTTTTATTAAGATTAAAATTATACTGTTCAACCATTTAAAAACAAACATTAAACTTTACAATTTATGTTACCTACTATGTAATTATTTAAAAGAAAAAATTTATTGGACATAAAATTTCTAACGGGATGGATCGAGACGGGATGAGATGAGACTAGACTGGACAAGACTTAACACCCCATTAAAAAATTACTTTAACATTTTCAACAAAAATGGGCTTTGCTTGATTATTATGGATGGATTGTAAAAAATTAATATTTTCCACGTGATGAAGATGATGATCATGTTTATTTTTGGTATGAGTAGCGATATTCTACGTATACACTAAAATATTGACAAAACACCGTAAAAGAGTGGCCAAGTATTTTTTTTGGAAAATTCTAATATTATACAATTAAAATTTTACAACCTAAAAGGGTTTATTTCTGAATATATGTTTTACAAGTGTGTTTTTAAGTAATTTAATTTATTAATTAAGTGCATATACTTTAAAAAATAATAACTAAATTTTCAGAAAAGGTCCATTCTATTTATGGTATTAAGACGAGAAATAATATGTAAACTGAAACGGGTAATTCACATAATGAGAACCAATATATTGAACAATTTTTTTAAAAAAAGTGTCATAAATTTTAGATAAAAATAGGAAATTAAAAAATATAAGTATATAAATTCAAATGTTAAGTTTTCACTAATTTTGATATGGATGCGACATGTAACTAATTATTTTGGAACAGGCAATTTTAAAATTTTGGTATTTTTGAAAACAGATATATAGTTTTTGAAAATTATAATTTTTTTGATAATTTCAACTAACTAAATAAAAAAATATTCAAAGAAAAACTCTGGTATCCCATTTTTATTTTTTACCCAATCTCTTTTAGTAAACATTGTGTAGCGAGTAATAATTTAAAAAAGAACGAACATAAGACGAAAAATTATGATTGATACGGGACGAGACGGGACTAGACGAGACGGGATGAGATGAGACGAGAGGGGATGAGTTGGGATGTGAGGAGATGGGACATGAAAGGACGTATTTCCTATTCCAAAGTAAATACGTTTAGGTTTATTTTAAAAATAATCACATGAAAACAACACAACTTTGCTACAAAACCTGGATTAATATAATTCTTAGTCAACACTTGAATATTGTGTCCCGTGCTGTAGCACGGGTTACTACCTAGCCAAAAACTAATAATTAAATTAATTTAATTTAATTTACTACATATACTTAAAGAAATAATAATTAAATTTTGAGAAAATTTTCTGTATATTTATGGTATTAAGACAAGAAATAGTATATGTAAACTGAAACAGGTAATTCAAATAGTGAAAATCAATATATTGAACAATTTTTTTAAAAAAAGGGAAAGAAATTTTAGATAAAAGTACAAAATCAAAAAAATACTGGTAGAAAAATTCAAGTGTCAAGCTTTCACTAATTTGGATAAGAATTTATTATGCGACAGTTAATTAACCACTTTGGAACGAGCACTTTGAAAATTTGGTATTTTTGAAAACAATTATATACTTTTTTAAAACTATAATTATTTGGATAGTTTCAACTAACTAACAAAAAAAATATTCAACGAGAAATTTGGTATCCCATCTAATTTTTACCCAATCTCTTTTAATAAACATTGTCTAATGGATAATTATTTAAAAGAGAACGAACGTAAGACAAAAAAAAATTGGATGGATATGGTACGAGACGAGACGATATGAGATGAGACAAGACGAGATGGGATGAGACGAGACGAGACGAGAGAAGATGGGTTGGAACATGTGGAGATGGGACGGGACGGGACGTGCATTCCCATTCTAAAGTAAATATAATTATTAGTCATTTTACGAATTTAAAATTTATTTGAAATATTTGTCCCGTGCTGTAGCACGGGTTACTACCTAGTATTTAAATTAATACTAAAGACACCAGAGTATATGCGATGAGAATGCTCTAGTGTCTCACGTTGATAATTAAACTTAGATAGCATTTTTCTTTAAAACGTTTATAAAGCATTTTCTTTGTGTTTTTTTTTTTCTTTTTTATGAACTATTCATAGAAAATTGAAATCGAAATCCAACTCAATCAATTTCATCGGCGCAACGTTAAATTAGAATCTCTATATGTTTAGCTCAAAAAAAAAAAAAGGAATCTATAAATGTAATGTATGTACAAGGAAAAAGTGTTATATGATAAATCCAGCTTATATATTGTTCCACTTTTGTTTGTTTCTGTTTTCATGTTTGCTATGTGTTTATGGAACCGACCGATCATGCTGTAAGCATTGACTTTAACAAAATTATCATTGAAAAAATAACTATACTGATTTTCTAATTTTCTTTTGACATCATTTGGCCTCATCTACTTTAATGGAGAACGAAGATATATAAAACATGCTAAAATGTAAATTATTATTTTCAACAAAAAAATAATTATGAAGCAAAGACTCGACCCTATAACTTTATTAACGACAGTGTGTTTGCCAGAGCCGGCGCTATGTTTTGTGTAGCTACAAGCAAACTGAAAAAAGGCTGATTTGTACATATTTAAACTAATTTTTTTTTTTAAAACTAAATAATAAATCTGGATAGTTTTAACAAAAGCACAAAAAATTCTAAAGCATCATAGATCAATATTTTTTTCGTGTGAAAATGATTCTCCTTGCATTTTTACTTGCAAACTCATCCATCAAGGTTTCATAGTCAAGTTTTGCCGCCAAACTCCTTTCAATGGACATCATAACTAATCCATTCAGCCTATCTTATGATATAGTTGACCTTAAATAAGATTTAATGAGCTTTAACTTTGAAAAACTTCTTTCCGCAGAAGCAACAGAAACGGAAATCGTCATCATTATGCGATATGCAGTCCATGTATTGGGATAACAACTTTCCATCTGTTTTAGAAAATCCAAGACCTCAACAACCTTTTTAATATCTTTAGGTAAAGATCCTTTTAAAAGCGTCAGCTCCAAAAATAGATCATTACCATCAAGGTTACCACAAGAAGCCTTCAACTTATCATCATCCGCTAACTTCAGCTTTTTTAAGTCAAATAAAAATCCAAAAGTCTTTTCATAACTTTGAAGCTGATCAAACCTTGTTTCAAAAGAAACCAAACCTTGATCAACGATTTTGATGAAGTAATTGATTCTGAAATCTTCTTCTGGTGTCAATATCACATTTTCCCCAACTTTTTCAGGCTCTTCATCATGATACCTTTTCCTTTTGCCAAAACGCTTTGCCTTCACTAAAAATACAGGATCAATATTCATATATACAGCAATTCGTTCAGCTTCTATTTTTGCTGCTTGAAACCCTGTATCTCTATAGTTTCTAAAAAAACAAATAAGACCTTTCAGCTGAGCAATAGCAATATCAATATCCATATCTTCTGACTGGAGGAGCTTGCTTACCTTGTTAACAACAAACAAGAGTTCATACCAAATAATCATACCAAACAAAAACTCAAAACTCCCAATTCCATGGGTTTCGCTCATTGCAAGAGACTCTGCCTCGCTTCTTGTTTTCGGATTATCACTATTTTCGGCCAAGTGAAACAAAGCATCTCGAAT
>NC_025693.1:13219116-13224306 GCF_000633955.1 Camelina sativa
TTATCGTAACCTTGTCCTCTAACATCATCAATATTCAACCCAAGATCAAGTAATACCATTTGTAGAGTCTCAAAAAGTCCTTCTCCGGTTTTGTCTTTAACTTCTATAAAATTCAAAAAAAATTCTTCAATCTTTGGAGAAGGCTCAGAAATATCCACACATCGGATAACTAGCGACATCTTGTCTCTGTTACTTATATCTGGAGTAGTATCAAGAATAACAGAAAAATACTTTGCACAATGAATCTTCTTTATGATCATTTGCCTGATTTCATCCCCAAGCATCTCTATCAATTCATTCTGAATTTGGTGACTCATATAATGATTATGAATTTCATGGTCTTCAACTCGTCTAATATGCTCTTTCATCACAAGATCAAAATCTGCAACCGACTCAATCATGCCCAAAAAATTTCCATTACCATCCACCCGAACCTTGTCATTTTTTCCACGAAACGCTAAATTGTTTTTAGCAAGACCTTTTATCATTGCAATTATCCTCAACAACACATCTCTCCAATGTGCTTTCTCTTTGTTGATCGCATCCTGCATATACTTATCAATAGTCTTATCCCTCTTTAGTCGTACTTCTAACTCCATCCAACTAGACATACATATGATATGTTTATGACTTTTTTCATGTTCCCTGAGCATTTGTGAAATATTTCTCCAATCACTATATCCAACATTTGCTAACTGATTAGCATTTTTGTCATCTGTAAACAACTTGCAACAAAAACAAAAGATCTTATCTTTTATTTTTGAATAAATCAACCATCGCCTATCTTGCTTCTCTCCATTCATTATTTTTCTTGTATAATATGAATGAGAGAAACATCTTCCAATACGATCTCTTGGAAAATGATAATCAGTTGGAAGTCTTGTCACTGGTCCTTTTTCAACCAAAAAATCTCTCAGCTTATTATCAACTTTTTCCCAATTTCCAGGATCACTAACATTCCCAGAGATTTGATATTCCTTAAACTCATCAGCTTTCTCATCTTCATTCTCATTCTCTTTCCTATTCTCATTATCATTCATATTCTCTTCACAGTGATGCTCATCTCTGACTCCATCTTCACCAATATTTCTATCTTCGATATTTTCAGGCACAACATCCTCATCATTGTTGTTTTTGTTGATCTCCTCTGAAGTCTCATCAATTTTAGAAGTTTCAGTTCGTTTAACATACCTTAACATCGAATTTTCTAGAGACTTTGTTAGAGCATCATTAGTGGGAGATTCTCTGTGGATTACTCTTGTAATTGGGCCCCAATTACTGAATAAAAAATCCATTAATGGTCCAAATAAGAGAGAATCGCTGTTGTGGGAAGGTTCTGAAGCAACCTCTTAAGAACGGTACGTGGCGTTTTTTCATTGGTTGGCTCGTAAATATAATCACCACGATCCAATTTACTTAACCACTTGGCTCCATGTGTTTGGAATGAGTTAAAAGATTGAATCTTGTTGTCTACCATATAAGATGAAGAAAGAGGATTACAAGTTGTTATGTTCTCTGTTACTCTATTATTTAGTTTTGTTGTTTAGGTTGTCAGATCCTATTGTGATGTTCATGTTTTCACGGCTTGTATAGGCTATTATTGATCTGGATGTTTCCATTGATTGAGCATTTTCAAGCTTGATGATGATATCATAGTTTATTTGTATTTCTTAGTGGTTGTTTGTTGGAAGAGTTTCAATTTATATATTTGATTGTTGCTTCCTTTACAAATGTGCAGCACTGGTACAAAGATGAGAAGTACAGCACTCGGGTGAAGGATGCAGACGGTCATCCTTGTTTTGCTCTTGTAAACAAGGCTACTGGTGAAGCAATGAAGCATTCTGTGGGAGCTACCCATCCTGTAAGCGTTTCTTCCTTAGACACTAAGGCGTTGTTTGTAACATGTGTAATTGTCAAAATCAGTCTATGCCTTTAGTTTTGTCTTTTGTGGCAATAACTACATCTAAACCTGTGTTTTGGTATACTCATCTTGATAACCTGTGTTTTCTTAATTCTAGGTGCAGAAGTTTTTCTCAAATTTCATCTTATGAGATGTTTTTCTCAAATTTCGACTCATCAAGTAATTGATAGGCTTGGTTTCAAGATTGTTGTCCAAATTTCGACTCAACAAGTAATGATCACTTATGTTGTATTTGTTTTTTGATTTTGTAAAATATGTTTTATATTTCTAAATTATGTAAAATATTTTTGTTTTATTTTTTTATGTAATATAAGTAATTGAAATAATTGTTTCCAGAATTTTGTTAATATTCCAAAGTTTTATGTAATAATAACAAATTAAATAATTGCTTTGTCATTTTATAATTAATAAACACAAATTAAAAAATTATTATTTAAATATTTGAGTAACCTTCTTTGGGGTTCTCTAGTAATAGGATGATTTTGCTTAAGTTCTTATAGGATTACTTTATTTAATTTATAATTATTTATATAATTAATTAATATGAAAGTAACTATGGTGGGTTACTCCACTAATGATGGTCTTAGTGCTTCTTGTCTCTTCTTTTCTCTTATTTTTTTAGCACCGCCTTTCTCACTTCTTATTCCTCTAGAAGATATCTTACTGAAAAAAAATATATTAAAAATTAGCATAAACAAAGATATATGAAGAAGAATCTAACTAAGATGCACACGACAGACACAACAGTATTTATATAATTGAATATGGGGAACTGCCGCACTAGTCACAAAACGTTAAAACTATGTCATAGATAATCACAATAAAAAGAAAAAGCTTACCTAATAAAATCCAAATATATAAGATAAATTCTTAAATAGGTATAGGATCTAGAGGCAAAATTGATTATTTGAGAACAAAAAGGATGGTGAATTCAAAACCAGAGAAAGAAATAGATAATATTGAACAAGGAGAGAAAGAATGTTCAGTAGAGAGGATAGAGGAAGAAGGAAGAAGGAAGAAGAACCTATGATCGCTATTTGCTAGGGTTAATTGATTTTTTTTTCCTATTTTCGTTTTCTAAACACTAATAATTTATAAGAGAGATATATATATATATATTGAAATAATTTAAAGCTATAAACTATAAATTTTTGCATACAAAACGGAAAAAAAAAATTGGAAAGCTTAGAGTTTGGGGGATTGAACCTAGGAAGTGAAGGAGAGAGTTACTAAACAATACCACTAGACTACCTATACCTACATAAATTTAAGGCCGAAATTTTTTTAATAAATTAACGGCCGCAAGCAAGTGCTTGCTTTGCTTGTATCTGTGGCCGGCTCTGGTGTTTGCTACATATGGAACTTATATTGGAGGTAAACAAAAGCAGGGTTAGGTATAGCCTTAATTAGAGACTATTGGATCATTATTGATTGGCTTCAAGTTCGTGGTGATCTTCAACAAAGAGCGGAACAAGTAGATATCTCGTGGTATTGCTTTGCATCAGTTAACACTATATGTTGACAAATAGAAATTTTTACACTTTTGTTGAATTTTTCATAAGAGAATAATATTTAAAGCTAAAATCTTTGAGTTTTTAGATTGAAAATTTCGTAAGTAACATTATGTTTATCTTTGCAAAAAACCTTTATTTGAAATATTATTTTCTTCTACACTTGTCCGAAACAGGCAGCTACTATGATATGATGAACTCATAGAGAACCCATGACTGAAGGCCTACCCATGACGGTCGAATTGGTGTAGAATCAATGATTGGTTTGTAAAGTTTTAGGATAAGCCAAAAGTACGATTACTATAAAGCCATGCACGTGAAGTTACTTCCTCTATATGTCATGAATGAGGCACGTGGGTCTTCTTCATTCAATTACGTCATTTATCTGTCCAAATCCACTGGAAATATATATATCAATACAATAAAAGTTGGATGCGTTACATTCTTGGTTGGTGTGACACATCAACCTCAACATTGAAGCTGGTGTTGACACATCAGTTAAAAAGAGTAACCAATAAAATTAAAACATTAATACAAATCAGCTCTAATTTTGCTTATCTGTCATCATTCCAATTATTTTAAAAATCTAGAGAATAAAAAAAGAAAAGAACTGGAATCAAATTTCTCGATTCTCACTCCCAAATCTGACACCACGAAGTCCCGCTTGACGCTCCCGCCAGATTGTGAGCTTTGTTGGATTGTTGGTTTGTTGTTCACAAAGTTCTGATTTCACTCCCAAGTCTAACTCGGCTAATTAAACAAGAGATCCTCGCCTCTCTCTCTGCGAAACTCAAATTGTTAAACATGTAGACAATTTTTGAATGCCCGTTTGCTTTTTTGAAAGTTCAATGACGAATGAGAAGGAGATCATTGATGACTATAGCTCATATGAGGAAGACGAAGAAGATGATCATGATGTATCGATAGCGAGAGTAGCAGCGAAGAAGACGACGATAAAGAAGAAGATGATCGGAGTTTGAGGTATTTGTTCATTTTGGTGGTGATCTAATTTCTGCAAATTTAATTCTTTAGATTTTTTATCGGTTATGGATTTGTTTAATTCAGTGGAGATGATAGCGAATTTTGTTTTACAATGGGAGATTTTTGTTTTGTTTTACAGTTATATCAACTTCAATCAAGAAGTAAAGAGATTTTTATAATGCTTTTCTCCAAAGAGGATTTGTAAACTCTTGTTTTGATTACTCACAAGTATGATAATTTATCTTTCATATGAATGACCAATGTGTATAAATACCGGTATGTATGTTTTTGTTTCCTTAAAGTAGAAAGGACTTAGGTTTGGTATATAACTTGAATGACTAATTTTGTTTCGATTGTACTTTTATTTCATGACCTTGCTTCATCATGATAGTGCTCATATTGTTACAAGTAGTATTAATTCTTCCACAACATTGTTAAACTGTTCTCCTATCATCTTCTTTGCAGTTTAGAAGCAGTGGCTGGTCACAAGATAAGTGTACGATTTCCTCTTTGTGTAAGTTTCTTTTAACATTGTCTTTTCTACATGTCTCTCTCTTTTGGTAAGTTCAGCTTTTTTCTATCTTTCTTTCAATTTGTCGTGTTTGTTATTTGCTTTAGAAAACCAAAGATTTGCATGCGCTGATCTAAGTGTGTGTATAAATAGTAGAAGTCATTAATGTTGGTACAATAAATTTACCGCAACTTTGAATCATTAACTTAGTATATAGATATAAGTCAATCCGTAGTTTGCTTAGAAGAAGGTGACCAAAAACTGAA
>NC_025693.1:13224898-13227165 GCF_000633955.1 Camelina sativa
TATAACTGTGCATTGTTTTCTGTTAGGACAATGTCGTTAAGTTTATTCTCAAACCCACAGCAACAACAGCAAACGCCTCAGCTGCTGTTTCAAACTTAGCAATAGATGTTTCAGCAGCAACAGACCAATTCCTTCTTCTTGCAATCACTACCGCAGCAACAACAACAGCAAACAGAAAATACAACAGCTGTATTTGTTCACCAACGTTAAGCTTCGGCCAGTTACAGTACCAAGTGGACCTATCTTCATCCGATTCTCATAAACTCCTACTTTTTTTTCCTTTTCTTATTAGAGTTTGTTTTAGAGATTACGGTTATTGGATAAATTGTTACAGTTCTTGTTCAAATTGTGAAATCTTGAAAAACATGAACTTGTTGCTCCCCTAAATTCGATATTTTTAGAGTCTTTGATGCAACGGCTATTGATTTTTTGTTCTTTATATTTAGAGAGAAGATATTGGATTATAGAAGTGTCACAAGACATGCAAATACTAATGTATCAAAGTTGCTATTATTTCCCATTACTCGCCTCAGACTAAATAAGTTATTAGAAAAACATAAAACTAACAATGATTCATTGATTCAATAAAAGTATCAAACAAACTCAATGCTAAAATAACCTTCAAGCTAATGATTCACTTGACAAATTGGTCAATAAGTAAAATCTAAAAACAATCCCGCGGCGTAGCGCGGGTATTAACCTAGTATTTTAAAAAATTGCTTGTCCTAAATTCAAATGGCAGTAGTAGTATCAGAATTCAGAAAGACATTAATAATTTTTATGATGATGCATAAATGTGGTACTCATTTAGTCATTTACTTGTACCAAAATCTCAGAAAAATAATAAATAACTCAAATGCAATATTAGAACCCTGATTGGTGAAGACTTTTAAGACTTTAAAATCATTTAAAAGTCTTAAAAGCATTTTATTTGCCAATCAAACTTTAATGATTTTTTTATTTTTTAAAGTTTCTACAGCCATTTTAATTTTTTTCTTCTTTATTTTCCTTTTTTTTAAAGCTTCAAAATGACGCTGTAAAACTTTTAAAGTTAACAAGTTTAAAAACTTTTTTTTTCTTTCTCCATCATAATTAAAAACTCTATATAATTTTTTATATATTTTTATACAAACCTTTTTTTATAGATTAATTATCAGTATTTTTTCTCTTTCTTTTGATATTCACTTCTCTTCACAAATTTATTATTTTTATCATCACCTTTGTATTTTCTTATAATTGTGTTTTTAATAAAATTAAAGTCACAGTTTTAAAAGTTTTTTTTTAACAATCAGATTTTAACAGTTAAAGTATCTAGTCTACAGCTAAATTCTCTACAGCCAAATTTTATACAGCCAAATTTTTACAGTCAAAGTCTCTACAGCCACAAATAACAGTCGTTACCAATCGGGGCCTAGGTGTATGTTCTTTTTACGTATCTTTTTTTCTTGTCGCCAAGTGCAATTGCCCTAAGGTTTATTAATTTGCATTAGTTTTGAATTTGTGTTTGTTTTGGGGTTTTTGCAGCTGACATTGATGTTTTATCTAGCTTTTTTCTCCAACAATATACACTTTAGTGGTTTGAATTGAGAATGGTTGACACAATAACATGCTACATGTCTTGGTTTCAATTTGCGTGTCAAAATTATCATGAAAAATATCTAAACTTTTTGACCAAAAAAAATCTAAACTTCAGTTAAATCATTTAACTTAAATGCATTTGTACTAAGTTTTTGTTTCATGAAAAACAACTATATTAAACATTTAATAAATGCATTTCTGCTAATTCTTATTTGAGATTTCATGAAATGCAACGTAAACTAGTAGTAACTGAAGAAAATAATTAATTACGTAGTGCTAATTAAGATATTAATAATAGTCTACATGGGTTTCCGGACAAATGTCGTCTGACAAAAGATCTTTGCGAAAAGGCGGAGGGAGAAAAGGAGGACGGGTACACATGAGCAATGCCCAATTAACTCCTTGGAAAAATGGGTGGCGTTTCACGGCCGTTGCCCCCAGAGATGATCCTAACCGTCGGCTTGGGTCCTTGGCCAGTAGCTGAGAGATCAGATCCTTGGCCGCGCTTGGAATCGTTGGCTCTTTTGGGAATTCGAGGGCTCGAGCCACGATGTTCGCAAGAGTTAACTCGTGGTCCATCCCTTTGAATGGCGTCGTTCCGTAGAACAACTCGAACATGAATATCCCCAATGTCCACCAGTCCACCGCACTCCCATGCCCTTCTCCTGCCATCCACATTTTATGTTTCA
>NC_025693.1:13228657-13235654 GCF_000633955.1 Camelina sativa
AGAGATGATCCTAACCGTCGGCTTGGGTCCTTGGCCAGTAGCTGAGAGATCAGATCCTTGGCCGCGCTTGGAATCGTTGGCTCTTTTGGGAATTCGAGGGCTCGAGCCACGATGTTCGCAAGAGTTAACTCGTGGTCCATCCCTTTGAATGGCGTCGTTCCGTAGAATAGCTCGAACATGAATATCCCCAATGTCCACCAGTCCACCGCACTCCCATGCCCTTCTCCTGCCATCCACATTTTACATTTCATTCATGTTAAGATAGCTTGGACACTCTTATTTTGAAGGATTTGAAGATTTTTTTTCTTTCTTTCTTTCAAATTTCAGGTTTTCTTGTTATGCAAGTTTTTTGAAGATGTTTACTGGATGATTTGGTATGTTCTAATCTGAAAATAGAAATTAAACAGGGGAGACGAGAATGAGGTAGATTTGAAGAATTACCTGAAACAATCTCAGGAGCCAAGTACTCATGCGTTCCAACAAAGGACATGGACCGGACGTCAACAGGTTCAGCGACAAGCTCAGGACCGTTGTTACGGTGATCGGTTTTCTTCTTGCGCCTTCGGATTCTCGGGTGGAAACAAGAGACAGCAGGGACAATACAGTTAGGGATCATGCAAGAGGACGATGTGGTTTGATGGAGGTCCATGCCTTGGTTCTCATTCTGGTCAGACGAGCCATTAGGAAGGTTGTTCCGGTTCAGCACTATCTGTGGTGTAGAAGTCGATTCATCACATTTTAAGGAGAGATCAAAATCGGTTAACATGATGTGGCCATCTGATCGAACCAGCACGTTCTCGGGCTTCAAATCACGGTAAACAATCCCCAACATGTGAAGATATTCAATAGCCACGATCACTTCCGATACATAGAATCTGAAAAATAGTTAAGAGATGTTGAGATTAGTATAATGTGAAAGAAGAGAGACAAAGAGAAGAAAACATGGTAGTGAGGACAAAACGAATAATTGAGATTTTACAATAATTTTAAACAAGAGTTTTGTTTGGAATTTTTTGGTTACGATTTTAGGTAATGTGACAAAACAGCATTTGTTGGATTTGGGGACAAGAAGATGATGTTTTTGGGTTTGATGTCACTATACACAAGGAACAAAAATGGACCTACAAGGTTGGTTGGCTTAACGAACTCTTTTGTCTAATAGAGAGTTTCTGGTGCTAAGACATTACCCCAAGATTCCTCTAGCCGACCCTTTTTGTCCTTCACGGGTCCACTATCAACAAACATACTCCACACAAAAACAGAGTAAAAACTGTACAACAGGCAAAATTCTAAGAACAAGTTCACACAAATGATAAAACCCGAAACTTATTCGGTTCATATATCCATTTCCGTAGAGCCATTGTTCTCTATATCTTTTAAAGAAAAAAACCAGAATCTAATTGAGTTCATTGAAAGGAAATAACCCAGTCTAATGTAAAATGCAGCTGAGTGGAGAGAAATGGGACCTTGAGTTTTTTTTGTAGGACAACCTTAAAAATATAGATATATACTAGGAATCCCTACAAATCATGATAAAAGATTCGACTACATGTTTTGGACACAATTCTCAATCATTTTACATTAACACCAAAGAGGAAACCTTGTAAAAACTCATTTACACAAGAATTTAGATGTAACTTAACCTTGACTTCAGTTTTAGAATCGTTAACGTGTAAACTACTACACTAGTCAATCTGACAATATAACTTAAGAACACAAAACAAATCAGATCTAAACATCTACCAAGAAGAAGAACAAGATCCGGTTTTCTAGTAATTATCACGTGATACAAAAATTGGTCTATAAAGGGGTAAATAAGTGGCTAACCTCAACTAACAAACAATGATATAACTTCATCTACTACCAAACCGCACTATACCATCGACTCTAAGCCACAACTACTTTTCAAAACAAAGTTTCATAATTTTTTTCCAAAAATTTCCTCTTAATTTGTAGGACCAACTCATTAAGATCATTTGACAAAATATAATTCATAATAACCACCGATTTTAATAGCTGGGATGTGCTTGTACTGTAAGCACATGCCCAACTACAAAAAAAAAATACTATTCATTTTTTGTTCCCATCCACGGCATGCTACGTGATTTTATTCAATCACCTGGGTTCCACTACAAAAATTACACGTGTCCTTAAATGATTTGTTTCGAGAGCGAAGTCAAACCCCACTCGTTTTGACTTTTATTTTTATGCATCGCACCTGATTGCAACTACTTAATTATGCTGCCCTACGCTATACGCACACATGTAAGTATGCCCACTTTTGTTAATCGTGCGTACATCTGCGTACATAAAATAAATAGAATAGCCACTCTATTGGTTTAAAATTAAAAATACACTTTCTAGTCCCTTTTTTGTGTGGCGTAATAGACTTTTCCAAGTTTATACTGTAATATATAAAAAAGCATTATCGAGCACATCAATCAATAAATAAACATATTCCAATAACAAAAATCCTGGAAAAAAATCATTTCAAATTTATAAGCTAACACGTTTGTGAAAACTGCCAAAATTACGGAAATAAAAACCTCGATTGTGTGTGATTTTCACTAAGATAATTATAACAAGTAACAACCTTAACGGGCCTATGTCATAATTAGTCTATAATTGCCCTTAAAAAAAACTACATATATAGTATAAATAAATGGCCTCTCTATGGTTTTACACTTTTTAGTCCCTTTTTTGTGTGGTCTAAATAGATTTTTCTAGTCTAGTCTTAAAAAAAATATAAGCACATCAATCAATAAATAACATATTCCAACAACAAATCTACAAAATTTATATATAAGCTAATTATTGAAAACTGCCAAAAAATATTGACGAAATTACGTAAATCAATTAAGTACTGTATAATTTACTTTATATATCTAAAGATTTATGATAATTAAGATATAATTACCGTTAAAAAGGCAATAAATTAGTGATGAATTAACGGAACCATAAATTCAGTTATGAGAGTGTTTAAGTGTTAACTACGAGACAATTCGCCAGCTGGACGAGAGTCCCACTTCCCCCTGATTTCATCAGCTTTTTTATACTATTATTCACTTCTTCATAGTAATAATTACTTCCCATATTTTTCAAAATATATTTTTAGAAACTGGATATTTTAAAATTAATTACTTAACGGAAGCTGTTACCTGACGGCGGATTCATGGAAACGTTTATAAGTCTGTTTTTGACGGAGAACATGAAGGTCACCGCCGGGACAAAACTCCGTTAACAAACAGAGCCATTTCGGCGAATCAATGGCGGCGTAAAGCGTCGGAAGAAACGGATGATCAAGAGACTCGAGTATCTCTCTCTCTGTCTTAGCTCTACCTTCTTTGCTCCGGCTCGCGAGCTCCTTTTTATCCATAACCTTCGCTGCTAAGAGAGGTAATTTAACAGCGGAGGTTTCCGTTACGTTTACGGCGGTTAGGGATTTGAATTCGGCTAAGAAAACCGAACCGATGTCTCCGGAACCGAGACGGAGACGGAATCTGAGATCGGAGAGTGACAGAGACGATCGGAGTGAAGGGGGGAGTTTCGAGGATGAGAATGAACCGTGAGCTGATGGTGCTGGTGTTAGAGCTGCGGCCGAGGAGGAGGAGCGAGAACCGGAGCTTGTGCTTCGATTCACGGTGGTTCCCGCTGATGTGAAACTCACACTCTGTAAATCGTCGGCTAAATCGTCAATCCATGGTTCCATTTTCCGATCTACTCAGAGTGATGACGAAATGGAGAGAGAGAAGAAGAAGAAGAAGAAGAAGAGAGAAAGAGAGAGAGAGAGAAGTAACTGTGAGATTTTGCCTTTTTGGGGATGAGAAAAAATAGAATCAAAAGAAGATTACAAAAGACGATGGCATGAAATGTAATTTAATTTGTAAGGTATGACTCGTTTTGTAATTTTACAATATTTGCTTAGTTTTAAAGCAAATTTTTTTTATAATGTATTGATATGTTATTATTTTATGTGTAAATAGACAATAATTAGGGAATTATTTGAGAGGATTTTAAGATCTTTGTTGTTGCAATTGTTTCAAAAGAGAGAAACAAAGAGACATTATAAACTAGGCCCCTACGAGATAAAGATAATGACATATACATATTTTGTGTTTGTTTTATTTTTTAATTGTGATTATTATTATTTTGTCGTATGGTACAATATTATATAAATAAAATATATAAGCACTGTCTTTTGAACATTGTCACCAAGGCACAAGGAGTCCGTGTACAATGTGTATTGTGAACTCCAATCCCTATTATACGAACCTCGGGTTTGTGGTCGCTCCTTTGAAAGTCGTATTATTGGAAAAGAAAATTCATGTCAGAACCGGGTTCATTATTGTTGCGTTTGGTTCAAGCCCGGTTTTGTTACATGAGGGTAGAAGTAAGTTTTGCTTTGCGTATCCGCCTCGTACTTACGTTAAGATGGTGCCGTTGGAGGAGATTGTAAGGCTAATGGGTTTCGGTGTGGTGGTGTTTTGTTTCTAACCTTGCTCTGCGTTACCCGACTTTGTTTGTGAATTTGGTAGAGGGAGCACGCACTGTTGGTAGTTTGGCTTGTGAGGTTCCAACTCATGGACGAAGAATCGCTCTCACTTTTGGTAGGGAGAAAATGTGAGCTAGGGTTTGGAACTCTAAACTATTGACAGTTCATTCTTGGGTCTCTTGTGAAAGGCTTGGAGCTACGTGTCTTTTGAAACTCTGTAGTCACAATTTGCTTTTACCTTTCTTCTTTTGCATCTTAGTTAAAAAGAACAACAAAATCGTCATCACTCATATCTAAATTAATTACATAAGAGCATGGGCATTGGTGTAGGACAAATTTTGGTCCCTCAAATATATTAATATTATTTTCAGAGTTTTTTAAGTTTGGTATGAGCATTGGTGTCCCTCACAGTTTGTCCCTTGGAAAAAATAATAGTTTTTTAAATTTAAAAAATTAATTATTCAAATTAATAAGTAAAAACATATTAAAGTTTTAATTTAAATAAAACATATAACATTGATATTAAAAACATAAGAAAATTACAAAGTTACAAAAACTTGAAAAAAAAACATGAAATTACATAAGAAAATTACATAAAAACATAAGAAAATTACATAAGAAAATCTGACTTTTTACCAGCATAGCCTTGTTTTGCACATTCCGTCCAGCTATCGTCTTTCAGTTGAGTTGTCTTGCCCTATAAAAATGTGTAATCAAATTGAAATGAGGCTACTCAAGACATGAAATCCAAATAAGGTGAAAATTATGTAACCAGAAGTAATATATGTCTTTACCTTCCACATGGGAAACACTGTCTCTCCGCCCTTTTGAACATTGGACAAGTACATCAATACAATGGCGATCCGATGACCACCAAGCTCCAGATTGGCCTGATCGTGAAAGTAGTCAAAATGGGGTTCATATTTNTTTTGGCCATTCTCATAATGCAAAATTTGCATGGATTCCTCATTTTCTGATTCGCAACACATAAAAACAAAAAAGAGTTGAGAAGTTGTAATCTACTAAAGGCTAAAGCAAAAAACAGAATTAGGCAACATTTGGTCAGAAATACCTTTGGGAAGAAAGGTCCACGCAGCAAGTTTTGCCTCGACATTAGAAACTATATCATCCTTCACAACACAAAAAACCTTACCATTCAAGCTTACACAACCTCTAGAATAGCCAAGACAGATTTGCATTCAGGCTACTACATTGTCTAAGCAAAGAAGTAGAATTCTAAGGTGTTGCAGGAAATATATAAGTGACAATGAACGAGTCTGTCTAACTAGTAGAGTAAACTAGCCTAATAGAGTTCTTACAGAAGCCAGATTATACCTCATATCATCAATCATTCTGAGAAAAAATACATCATCAATTCAAATGAATGGATTGGTCATTGTACACGAATCAAGAAATAACCACAGCTTCAAACAAGCCAGTCACCTGTCTATGGATTCAAACATCTCTTGTAAAGCTTATATATATAACTCACCTGTCTTTTAGAAAGAAACATTCCAGAACTAGTCCGTACTTCACTCTCTACACTCTCACCAGAATCATTATCAGCCACCATTGACTTCTCAAGCTTTCCTTTCGCCTAAACCCATAAATCAAATCCATCATCACTAGTTCTTCAAAATCAAAACCAAACACAAAAAAAAAACCTTAAGAATACGTTTAAAGATTTCTATACCAATTTGATAAAATGATCACACTCCTCATCAGTAAGAAACCCTTTATACAAAAAAGCTCTGCAAAAAAAAAAAAATCACAAACTTTTAAACACAAATCAGAAAATAAACAGAAACAAATTAAAGATCAAAAGCTAAAACAAACCTAGGAGTCCAAGAGAGTTGAGTAACACAAGTTGGATCAAAACCAAAAGAAGAAGCACTCGTTTTCATCTTAATCACAGACCCATCTCTGAAAAAAAACAAAACCCTCTGAGAGTCAAAACCAAAATTCGAAAGAATACACAATCGAATTGGAACCGGCTGATAATTTTCAGCATCATACAGCAGATCGACCTTTGCGTAATGAAATTTACGGATGAAATCGGCTTTGCAAACGATTCGCCGTCAAGAGAGAGAGTAAAGAGAGAGAGAGTCGGAGAGAAAACAATGAACTCGAAACTTCGATTTTTTCGTTTCACCCTACCCAAACAAGAACAACCACCCACACGTTGCCACGTGTTAAGAAGGACGATGGAAATTACGTCCCGTTTGTAAAAACGTTTCTTCGATAATTATTTGTTTTCTATTTAAAATTAACAAATTAATACTCAGGGACACACCAAAGATATACCAATGCACATGCTCTAATATCCTTTGATGGTCGAGTGGATGGACCAAAAAACTGTGGTTAATATTTAATACTTCTATGGTGCCATGAAACCATTTGTCTAGGCTGATAATTATTGATAGTAAGCCGAAATTGTGTTTTCATTTTTAATTTTTTATTTACATGCTTAGCCAAATTTAAAAAAAAAAAAAAAAAAAAAAAAAA
>NC_025693.1:13235669-13244420 GCF_000633955.1 Camelina sativa
TTCTCATACAGTGATACCAATATCAATTTGTAACATTTGTCTAAAACTGGAAGTTTTCTAGTCATATACCGAAAAACATGCAAGTAAAATAAGGAAATTCTAATTCGTTCGTAACTACAGACATTCAAAACAACGACCAACACGATTTTTTTAAGCGGTAAATAACATAAATATGAATTGAAAATTAAATGTCATGAGATACGCTGACCCGACCACCGTATCCTCGTGCCGTCTAATCACTCCATGCCGTCCATGTTTATAATCATACCCATGGTTCTGACCGGCCGCCTAATTTTGGTTATTAACTTTTTTTCTTTTCGGCTAATGAAGTTATGTAATCTTTCTTAAAATGGGCTATGATATGTTGCAAACCATGGGCCTTCTTATTCTATCTTCTTCAGAAACTTTAAAGACCATTCTGTTTTAACATGTGTATACTGTATACAACTGTATAATCATCCTATCATAAGCTCAAGAGTAACTTGTCATTACAAATCAACAATGTACTGAAACATGAGACCTAACTTGTCATAGAAACTACAACACAACAAAATATACATATAAGAATTGAAACAAACAAAACATGAAAGTTTACAACTTTACATCGTCGGCCAAAACATATGAATAAACCTACCTTTCGAAAACTATATATGAATGCTAATCAAAAAGAAGAAAGAACCCAAGTAATTTGATGATTTGATTAAAGTAAAGATCGATTAGCAAACTACACAGATCTTGTATTCACATCCATATACGGTCTTGATATAACAAAAAAAAAGTCAAGAGTGGTTCATATATAAGAGACCAAAGAAAACAGTTAAAGAAGAGAACCTCGACACCGAAGTGGGCAAAGTAGATGATACGCTGAAATTACGAGAGATAAGATGGACCTTGCTTGCACCTTGGTGAAGCTAGCCTTGTAAGCATCTGAAGTTACGTTGACACTTTCATATCTAATCTCCATCAAAAGATGACTCAAGAGTATAAAACCAGTTGTTCAAGATGTGTCATTGACTCCAAAATGTGCTTGACCCCTGCACTATTTGCTTCTCTAACATCTTCACCAGACCTTGATGATAAGCAAGGAGGAACGTCTTATTTCCCAGATCTGCATAACACACACGTCTCGGCAACTATATGTTGTTCTGTACCATGGAGGAGTCCCTGAAGCAACCATCTGTCCATCTCATAATCCACTAAATCACCCAAATTGCAATTCATTAAACTCAAAACTTTGTTCCGGGCAAAATTCAACATTTGTTTATCTATATTCTCCCAGTTCTACCCCTTACTTCCTCTGTTCATTACGAAATAAGGGCAAGTTTATCGGGGGTTCATATAAGGGGAGTTCTTAAATTTTTTATGAATTAATCGTGTACTGTTTGGAATATAAAAACCCATGATCTCTTAGATAAAATTTTCTCTTTTATTGGTAGGTTCTTATTTTGGGTCTCTTATTTTTGAAAATATTGTTTTTTAAAATTTTAAAATTTTAAATAGAATAGAAGGTATAAATGTGTAAACATTTAAGATTTTATGAAATTAGAAAATATTGTATTTTAATTAATTTTCAAACATAGAAAACATAATAAAAACATTAATACACATTAGTGCAATTCATAAATGGGCAAAATGATTAATTGCAATTTAGAAGTACAATTAATCATTCATGGCCAAATAAAATCAAATTTGTCAAGCATACCAAAGGATATTACTACAAGATAAATAGAACAAGAACAATGTACTCTTAAATTATACAATCATGTTGCCATCGATTATTTTTTAGCTAGGAAAAGCCAAGCATGTCGAAAAATCAAACAGCAACCAATCAGACCCAAGATTAAAATGTGACCAAGCCAAGCCTGCAGCAAAAACAAACGGTGACCAAGACAAGCCTGCAACAAAATTAAACAGTGACCAATCCAAGCCAGCAGCAAAATAAACCAATAACATCATACTTGAAGAGGAACATATATGCAAAAGAAGAAAACAAGAGTACCTTAAAGTGTATGGCTCCTTCTTTGTTGTTATCAGAATTTCTTCCATCTTCTTCATCCTCTAAGTCGCTCTATGTGAAATCCAACTTAAAAAACTGAACAAGAGGAACAGATATGAACCAGAAGCTAAGCAAACAAAAAAGGAGCAAGAGGTGTGAAAGTCTCTCTACCAATTTGTTAAGCCTTATACAGAGCTCAACGAAACAAGTTTAGTAGTAAGTAACAAGTAAACCAACCTTAATTCTGATTCGTCACTCATTAACTCCTTCGTTCATTTGTTTGAATCAGCTGTTGAAAACCTGAAATCACAGAACAAGTTGAAGACACCACATGTACCTTTTATATTATAGTCACTACACAGCCTGCAAGAAAATTAAACCAGAGTGTTAGAGAAGTTTTTTGAACAAGTTGGTAATCAAAGGGAACGTAAACAAATTAAAATGAAAATCACCAGTATCGAAATCAAGGCACTTAATTCACAGTTTCTATAATCTTTAGAAGGTGAGAAACACATTACGTGCAAAGCATTGTGGCTGTATGTATACGGTATACCAAACAAGACAATAAACACAAAGATGAAATAAATGGATTGTGCGTGAAGATGGTTGAGGCACAACCTTAGATAAATTGAGGCACAGCCTTAGACAAATTGCAACTCCCTAAACGAGAAATCAACATAGTTGAGGCACAACCTTAGATAAATTGAGCAATTGCTCGCCCTGAGGCAAAACATAAAATCTAATATTTATGTAATCTAATTTACACGGTGAAACAAACTTCAACAACAGCAACAAAAGAAACCATCATCATGGCAAAGGCTTCACCGGCATCAAACGATGGTGCTCCCCACTGGTATGGCCATGGAACTCTTATCATATGATTCAATCTCCTCCAACTCAGTCACCTCCGATTCCAATTGATTCAATCTCCACCCGTTTCTAATCGATTGTGAGACGGCTCTTTTCCGATTGTAAAATCGGAGAGATTCGAGAGAGAGGGAGAGGGGAAGAAACGATGATTCAATCTATCGCGATTGGCCTCCGCAGTCAATCTCCTCCGCTATGCATCTCCTCCGACCCAGTCTCCTCTGATTCAAGTATCCTTCGATTCCAAACCCTTCTTCTGATTCCAAATTTCTTCGTTGTATTCAATCGCAGAGAAAGAGAGAGAGGAAAACAAATCGAGTGTAGAGAATTTTTTTTTTCTTTGGTATTATTTAGTTCGACCAACAAGATTAAGACACGTAGCGTCTCTTAGAACATGAAGCGGTATACTATATAAGGGACTCCCTTAAGTTTTTTTTTTTACTTCTGATTTATTTTTTTGATTCAAAATCCTTAAAACTCCTCTAAGAGCTTACCGATAAATAAGGTCTAAGACTTTAAAAAAAAAAAAAACAAAGAGCAGAAGAAGAAGAAACTCGTAATATCACAAAGAGTCTGCAACTATTCAGGGGAATGAGGATGTACTGTTCCAACCTCACCACTTCTTCAACAACCCCTTCCTATTTACCATTTTGCCACTCCACTTATCTTTCTCCTCCTTCTCATTTCCGATCATCTGACAAAAACTCGAATCTCGTTTCCATCTTCCGAGCAAAACCCAGAATCTCTCATTCCCTTGGGTGCTTTGCATCCTCTTCAGTGGAGACGACTCCGACGACGCAGAGCAGCGAAACCAAACCTTTCTCTGTTCTTTTCGTATGTCTCGGAAACATCTGTCGGAGTCCAGCAGCTGAAGGTGTCTTTAGAGGTATCGTGGAGAAGAGAGGTCTCCATTCCAAATTCAACAACCATTGATTATCACGAGGTATACTAATCATCCTGTTCCGATTCTTTTTTCTTTTGCTTTTTGAAACAGAACGAGTTACTTAACTTTAGGGTTTTGTAATAAGATTGATGATTGATTGGTACAATTAGTGAATGATGCTATTCACAGACGTAGAAAGGTTTGATTTGGGATTAAGGGTTTTTTTTTGGTGGATGTTATTTGGTTGGAGTAAATTACTAATTAGCAGTGGAGAATTTGAAGTTTATGTTTCTGATCCAGTTTTTTGATTTGTGAAAGTGTTCTCTTTACAAGGGATGAACAAAACCAATAATCTAACTTTAGGATTGTATAGAAATATTGGTACAATTAGTGAATGATGCTTTTCACACACGTAGAAATGTTTCATTTTGGATTTTATGTAATTTGGTGCAGTGGAGACTTTGAAATTCATGTTTCTGATAATGTGAGACTGTTCTTTTTTAAGGGGGAATATGGCGGATCCGAGAATGAGACGCGCTGCGAAACGTTGAGGGATTGAGATAACATCCTTATCCAGACCGATTAAGGCATCTGATTTCAGGGAGTTTGATCTCATTCTTGCAGTGGATGAACAGAACAAAGGTAGAGCAAAAGAGTAACTCTAATCAACCTAATACAGGAATTGTATATAGTTAGGATCAATTTTTGATATGGTTACTGATGTGATCGCAGGACGCGACCTCAGCCAAGAAGACCAAGATACGCCGGACGCGACCGAGACGCATGACCAAGACGCATCGGACGCGACCAGGGCAACCTCTTCAGACGCGGCCAAGGCTCCAACGATCCTTCCCGGAGCCACCACACGTTCCAAGAGCTCAGCAAAGGCGGTCAAACAGCGGCTCAACCTATTTGTCCGAACCTACGTCCAACACCAGCCACCCCACGAAGACTCCGAAGGCTCAGTCCGCTTAGTCTTCACTCTTACCCAAGAGTGAAGACGGTCAAGTCGTTAAGCGAGGAAGTGTACTCTTTTTCCTCACTCCGGGTTTGTCCCAATGGGTTTACCGGAGGAGGTTTTAACGAGGCATGGAGCTAAACGCAAAACGCCTAAAGGCTAAGTTGCTTCACGCGCAAGGCCAAGGCGGTTATCTCTCTTTCCCTCTTATTTTTGGTTTAATTTTGAACTTGAGAATATTCTCTTTTGATCCTATGTTTGTGAACGTTGGAGAGTGTTTGTGGCTAAGCGTGTTAGTCAAAAGGTGGCGATGTGTTCTCTTTGTAAAGGGGACACGTCAAAAGGACGATGTGCGGATCAAGATGAATCCGCGTGTCCTTAAGCTCCTATCTAGACCTAGCTATTTAAACTCTCCTTAAGCCCTTGTTCCTCCTTAGACTTGTATGAAAATAAAACTTTTCCTCAAGAGAGATTCTTGAAACTTGTCTCACTCTTCTCTTTCTTCAATCCGGGATTGAACCTTGAGAAAACCCTAACAAGTCGCGAACCGGGTTCGCCCTTGTTAGCGACCGTATCAAGAGGAGAGCCAAACCTCTTGTGTCGTCAATCGATCCATCCGTATTTTCCCTCATCACGTTTCCATCTGTCCTCTTTCATCTTTCTCGAGTCCCCTCGAATCACCTCAAGTCATTCCCGCTATCGTTTCCCTCGAAGACGTCCACCCGCTCGTCCCGCATCCGTACTGTCCGATTGAACCGTTCGTGGCTTCCCGAAGTATCTCCCGAACGGCTCGTTTGAATTCCTTCAAACTCCGTTTCCCTCGTTTGATTCTCTCCTAGATCCGAAGCCCAGAACCTCGGCCGAGAAAAGCTTCACCGACTGAAAGTTGGCCGAGAGCTCAAGCCGCGTCCGTACCGCGATCGTACCGTGACCGTGTCCTCGGGTCACATCAGTTACGGTTAAACATGTAGGGTTTAACTAGGCGGGGCTGCCACACCGTCATCATCCACAAAAGAGTTCATCTACAAGATGTTTCACCTTCTCCATTTGTTTTTCTTCCCTTAGTAGCTACCGGCTTCTACTTTTACAGACGTAAGGCTGAGGAAACTGTGAATCCTTGGCGTACGGGTCTTAGCGGACAACTTCAGAAAGTATTTGTAACTTGGTAAGTTTCTTTCTTCATTGCTACATGGCATAGAATATTACTTACTTATGAGTATTAGCTAACTTTGTATCCTTTTTGGTTTAATCAGTCTGTGATTTTGATCCTCAGGCATCCATAATCAGCCTGAGATTGAAGTTGCATGTGATGTGAAGATTTTAGTAATGTCATTGGATCTTGCTCAGTTGGGAGATTGTTCAAAGGAACACACACTATCAAGTAGTGTGGAGATAGCTGTTGTTTCATTGGCTACTACATCCGCTAAAGACCGGAAGAACAATACATAAATTCACTTTCGGATCAGAAGTTATAGTTTCTCCCACTTTTAGTTTTATTTTTACGACAACTATATATAAAGTGGACTTAGCGCGTACTGTTTCATGATTTCAGATGGAAATGTTGTCGAAGCTCAGTTACAAGAATTTTGTAAAACCTGCTCGAGTACTGTGAGGAAAAGGAACCTTTCACCAGGATCTTGATATTTAAATATGCTCCAAATGGATCACTCTTTGAGCATTTACACTGTAAGTACGTACTTGACAAAAACTACAATGTCTTATGTTGGCTCGTTTTATTCGTGATCTAAATGGGAAGCAAATCGTTTTTCTTTCTTTTTTTGGGTCACAGGTAAAAGAATTAGAACACTTGGGGTTGGGCGTCGAAAAAGTTCATGACAGGCTGGTAATTAAGCAAACCTTGAAATTTTGAATTTGATGAAGTTGTGTTGTTTTAAATCTCAATTGCCTTTTACATATAAAACTCTCAATTCAATTACCATCTTCCTCTTTCTCTCTCTGGCAGCTCCATCTCGATTTCTAAATCATCCGCCATGACCTCACAAGCTTTTCTACTTCAGAAACAGGTCAAAGGTATACACAAAACCACACGAATCTTTAACAAATCTGTTTGGTGTTGTTCTTTGATATTGAATTTGATTTGTTTTTGGATTTGTTCAGATCTTTGTAAGCATCCTGTAGATGGATTCTGCTGGTCTATTTCCTGATATTTTGTCTGTGATTTGAGAGACTTGCCGTTTTCTGTGATGAATACAGGTTGGTTTCCATAGATTTATTTAAGATACAGTGCTCATTTCCTGACTCCCCATGGGACAATGTGTAGCCAGCTTGATCTAAACTGATTTCAAGTAAGTTTCTACATCAGTTTTTTTTGCTTAGTTTCTTTGAATATACAGCCAATAAAGAGTAAAAGTACAATTTTGTGTGTTGGGTTTGGTAATTTGACATGAAATAAAGATTTTTCTCGGGTCTCTTGTGAACACGCCGAGTGATCTTTTTAGTATGTACGTACAGTCTCTAATTAATGTAAATGGTTGATCCGTTGCAGGAGCTATGTAGTCAATACATAATTTTTTTTTTGTCAACTTAATACATAATTATAAGACTACAAATAACACTTTTATTTTGTTCATAATTATTCTCATATACTCATTTGTTAATTATACACAATCAAATAATATTCCCAAATGTTTAAAACATTCATTTGTTAATTATATACATCACTAAATAATCAAATATAATAAAGTTTTTTCTTCATTTTGTTTTGTTAATTGATAAATACTAAAAATATGCTTTAAAATTGAACTCTATACCCTTAAACCATTTAGGGTTTAATCTTGAAACATATTTTTCTATTTATCAATTAACTTAATAAAATGCAAAAAATATATTTTCATATACTATTTATAAGAATATAACTTTTCTAGTTCTATTAACAAATAAAATTATAATCAAATTTTAGGATCTATGAAATTATAATATAAGATCTAGAAATTCACACATGTAAAAGTACTTTTGCAACGGTTATTTTCCAATTCTGAAACGCAATACTTTCCAATGGCTATATTGTATATGGTATGAGATACAACAAACGTCACCGTTTAAAGGATTAAAGGGAGAGAAGTCTTATGTAAGAGTTAAAATTCAATTAATTAAAATCAAAATTAAAATTCTCTCTGCTCTCATCGTCTTCTTCCTTAAGAGGCGTTTGTTTAATCACTTCCGACGAAATCAAGGTCAAGAGAAGAATCAATTAATCACTTGTGAGGAGAGACCCACAGTCTTTAGATAAGTTCTCTTCGCTTATTATATATGAGTTTCTAGATCTTTCTTTGCCTTTTTGATTTTCCCGTTTTAGGGTTTTCAATTTCGATTGTATTGACTCTGTTTTTTTTTTTTTTTTCATCCTTCAGTGACGATCAATCACTTCCCCAGTTCCCAAGAAATCGCCATCTCTAGGTAAATTTTCTCTGTATATTGATTTGATTGTCGTTAGGGTTTTTGTTTTTTTTGGGGTCTAATGGCGATAAGTAGCTTCGCAATCTTCAATAATTGATATCCGCCGGAATTGCATCTTAAAAATTATGGGTTTTAGGGTTTTTGTTTCTCTGTGTTTCAGTCGGGATAAATCGAGGGATGAAGTCGATCGAGCCTTTGCCTGAGGGTGTTTATCACTCCAAGCGTTCTGGAATTATCATGTTAGAGATGAAGAGGGTCATTGGAGGAACTCGTGTTCAACAGTTAGATGCTGGTGCGACCTAAGGTCTGCAAAAATTAAATTCTCCCACTTCTGCTTCGATTTCTTCTGATTGATCTCTCTATTTTCAGGTTTCTTTCTTCATGGGTGTTGTTTCGTGCTCTATAAAGGTTGTTGATGATGGTGAGTATAGCTCCACTATGATGATTACTTTTACCTCATGATTGAGTCCTAATTTGGAAATATTTTACTGGTTTTGGTTTTCAGGATCAGGCGTTTCCAGAGATGCTTTGGTTTTGTTGGGAAAAAGATACAGTAAGTTGTGGCGATATTTTATGTTTGATGCACTGATAAAGACCACTTCTTAGTCTTCGATTGAGAACAGCTACTTC
>NC_025693.1:13249434-13258516 GCF_000633955.1 Camelina sativa
TATCAGGGGAACTACTCATCCCCTCAGGAGAACAACATCCCCTCTGCCACTCTCGGAGCCCTCAGCCCCTCGAGCTATCGGTATTCAGGGGAATCACCATCCCCTCAGGAGCAACAATCCTTAACGACTATAAACATCTCTCGACACAACTACCTCCTGTGGTCCGAGTATAACATTGCAATGTTACACCTACCCACTCAACTTATATCCAACTGGATTAACCACCAAGCAGAGAAATATCTGCTCAAACTGCATATGTCCACCTATCCGCCTCTCTAGGCCCGATACCTCTTGAGAATAATCTCATACCGGTCATCTAGATCTTTCTTTGCCTTTTTGATTTTCCCGTTTTAGGGTTTTCAATTTCGATTGTATTGACTCTGTTTTTGTTTTTTTTTCATCCTTCAGTGACGATCAATCACTTCCCCAGTTCCCAAGAAATCGCCATCTCTAGGTAAATTTTCTCTGTATATTGATTTGATTGTCGTTAGGGTTTTTGTTTTTTTTTGGGGTCTAATGGCGATAAGTAGCTTCGCAATCTTCAATAATTGATATCCGCCGGAATTGCATCTTAAAAATTATGGGTTTTAGGGTTTTTGTTTCTCTGTGTTTCAGTCGGGATAAATCGAGGGATGAAGTCGATCGAGCCTTTGCCTGAGGGTGTTTATCACTCCAAGCGTTCTGGAATTATCATGTTAGAGATGAAGAGGGTCATTGGAGGAACTCGTGTTCAACAGTTAGATGCTGGTGCGACCTAAGGTCTGCAAAAATTAAATTCTCCCACTTCTGCTTCGATTTCTTCTGATTGATCTCTCTATTTTCAGGTTTCTTTCTTCATGGGTGTTGTTTCGTGCTCTATAAAGGTTGTTGATGATGGTGAGTATAGCTCCACTATGATGATTACTTTTACCTCATGATTGAGTCCTAATTTGGAAATATTTTACTGGTTTTGGTTTTCAGGATCAGGCGTTTCCAGAGATGCTTTGGTTTTGTTGGGAAAAAGATACAGTAAGTTGTGGCGATATTTTATGTTTGATGCACTGATAAAGACCACTTCTTAGTCTTCGATTGAGAACAGCTACTTCAAAGCTATTGGGAATCAGATATCTCAATACTGGAAATCAGGACAAAAGCTATTGGGAAGCCTAATGGTTATCGAAAGGTTATGAAGGTATGGGATGACTTTGATGCTACTCAATACTCCTACATATTTTGTGTTAGTGAAACAACCCTTTCCGTTTTTTTTTTTTAATACCTTAATTTACTAGTGGTCCCATACCCACTAACATCCTAACATCAACCAATAACCACGGATAACCAAATAAAACAGTTTCCATTCAATCCAATAGAATTCCAACTTTAATAACCCAATACTCAATAGCAACATAATCCAAATAAAGAAATAACCAAAAGCTAACATCCTACAATGTTCCACTGACTTAATCTAGCAACCTAACAACAGCTAGAACACAATCAATCAAGCCTCTAGAACATCCTCCCCCTCATCGCCTTTGATTCCACGATCACACTTTTCCTTTACCTGCACACCACAAACAACAATTGAGATGCGTAAGTATTATCATAAATACTTAGTGAGGCCATCCTCCCATCTACTGGGTTATACACACAAGCAGATGAGACCCTCAAGTTCAAGCAAAACAAACAACACACAACAATACATCAAACCAGAAAAACAAGTCTCGGATAAGACTAGTGTCGACCGATGCCAAACGGTGTCGATCGATGCTACAACAAGGTGTCGACCGATGCCAAACAGTGTCGACCGATGCCCATCAAATTGGTGTCGACCGATGCTCCTGAGTGTCGATCGATGCCTCCTCTGCAGACACGATCTGCGCGAATCCCAGCGACGAACTCCGACTCCAATCAACCCAAAATCGACTCCAATCAAGTCTATCCATCTCGGAATTCACTAGAAATCACACAAACAACGAACCCAAGCACAAAACAACACAAAACAACAAGGAAAACACTCAAACAAGAGAGATCTCATGCTTAGATCAACCATGGTCAAGCACTCACCTCAAGAACAGGAAGATTGGATTGAGAAACGTGGAAAACAACACCTCCAGAAGCTCCCCCTTCGTTTCCAGCAACAGATAACCCTCCTACAGCTTCAGATCTCTCCAAAAACTCCAAGAACAAGCCCAGAAAATCCCAGAAACGTTTTCCTCTCTTTTCTCTCTTTCTTTTCACTCAACGGCGACAAATGAGACTTTCTGAAACCCTTCTTTCGTCCCAGACACTTAACACACGATTAGGGTTTTAAATCAAACCAAACCGAACCAATTCGGCAATTAAATCAAACCCGACCAAACCGGAAAAACATGGTGTCGATCGATGCCACCAAGGGTGTCGATCGACACCCACACCAAAAATACACAAATTGGTTCGCGGGCGTTACAGTTAGCGTTAGGTTAAATTTATGGTTTTAACACAAAAATCTTACTTTCTTTGATTTTTGTATTTTTGGTTATTTGATTTCAATTTTCTGTCTATTGGGTTTCAAAATCGTTTACTTTGCCTATAGTTTTGTGTGTGTGTGTGTTCTTTATAGGGTTTTGTAACTTAGTAAGACGATTGTTTTTGTACCGTTAGGATAATTCTCTTTCAGTTTTGTGTCTTTGGTTTCCCACGGTTTGGTTTTCCTTATGTATTATACGTTTTTGATTGCTTGCCAATTAACTAGTCTCACGTTCACTAGTCTTATGTACTAGTAATAACTACAATTGTTATGTATTGCTATGCAATACTCTTTGTCTTGTTTCTATCGAGGTAATCTAAATTACCTCTCTGGTTGTCCCTGTTCCTAGAATGCATAGAAGTTCCTAGTCACCTGAGAAAAAAATACAAATGCCTTGGGTTTGACTGAGGTAATTTAAATTACCTTTCTGCTTGTCCCTATCCCTTGAATTCATACGGGTTCCTAGTCACCTAAGCAAAGAAACAAATGCCTCGGTTAAGCAAAGAAACAAATGCCTCGGTTTGGTTGAGGTAATTTAAATTACTTCTCAGCTTGTCCTGTCCTTATCTGTTTAATTGTCTCTGCCCCTTGAATGCATATGGGTTCCTAGTCACCTGAGCAAAGAAACAAATGCCTCGTTTGGCTCAGGTAGTTTAAATTGCCTCTCAGCTTGTCCCTGTCCGTTGAATGCAAACGGGTTCCTAGTCACCTAAGCAAAGAAACAAATGCTTCGGTTTGGCTGAGGTAATTTAAATTACCACTCAGCTTGTCCCTGTCCCTATCGGTTTAATTGTCCGTGTCCCTTGAATGCATACAATAACCTGAGTAAAGAAACAAATGCCTCGGTTTGGCTGAGGTAATTTAAATTACCTCTCAGCTTATCCTTGTCCCTATCGGTTTGATTGTCCCTGTCCTTTGAATGCAAACAGGTTCCTAGTCACCTAAGCAAAAAAAAACAAATGTCTCGGTTTGGCTGAGGTAATTTAAATTACCTCTCAGCTTGTCCCTGTCCCTATCGGTTTAATTGTCTCTGTCCCTTGAATGCATATGGGTTCCTAGTCAACTGAGCAAATAAACAAATGCCTCGGTTTGGCTCTCCTTGTCCCTGTCCCTATTGGTTTGATTGTCCCTGTCTTTATAATGCATTCAGGTTCCTAGTCACCTGAGCAAAGAAACAAATGCCTCGGTTTGGCTGAGGTAATTTAAATTACCTCTCTGCTTGTCCCTGTCCCTTGAATGTATTCAGGTCCTAGTTACCTGAGCAAAGAAACAAATGCCTCGGTTTGGCTGAGGTAATTTAAATTACCTCTCAGCTTTTCCCTGTCCCTATCGGTTTGATTGTCCCTTTCCCTTGAATGCAAACGGGTTCCTAGTCATCCGAGCAAAGAAACAAATGCCTCGGTTTGGCTCTCCTTGTCCCTATCAGTTTGATTGTCCTTGTCTTTATAATGCATTCAGGTTCCTAGTCACCTGAGCAAAGAAACAAATGCCTCGGTAAGGTTAAGGTAATCTAAATTACCTCGCTGATTGTTCGTGTCCTTAAATGCATAAATCATTCGGGTTCCTAGTCACCTGATGCTAAAAGCAAATGCCTCGATTGTTGAGGTAATTTACCTCTCTGATTGTCCCTGACCGTGATCTCTGATTAGCAAATGAAGCAGTCCCAAATCTATAAGCTGCTTTGGTTGAATTAAAAACAAATGCCTCAGTCCAGAAGTTTGACATCCTTGGAGTATGCATGATCACACTTACATTTAAATTGAGGTATGTGAATTTCTTGATATTTTACGTCTGAAATCAGGTATGTGAATTTCTATTTCTTTAATATATGCTTATTACTTGATTCAGTTTTGTTATCTCTAAGGTTAATATTTTTTGTTGTTTATCAAATTAATTACTGTGTGTATACAGTCTCGACAAGTAGCAAACAAACTTACATAGGTCTTCTAACATCGCCTTTTTATCTTTCTTTGCATGCAGTTGGTTTCTGAAGATCGTCATAAGTGTTTCAGGTTATTTTTTAGCTCCCTTTGCATGCAATTCTCGGGTTTTTTGTGTGTTTTCTTTAAGTGTAGCCGTGTTACCATGTAGATGACTATGTGACAGTTGAATTTTATTTTTGAAGATCGTATAGCAGGTTGGGCTTGTCATTTTTATTTTTATTAATTTATACATGATGTTTACATTGTTGAAAGAGCAAACTATGTTTTCTCTAACTAGTGTAGAATGATTATTACAATGAGTGTTTTGCCTGTGTTGGTTCATATTTGATTCTTAGGAAAACTTATATCTAAAATCTCTTTTGCATTTTCAGCTGTGTTGGTTGATTGTCTTCTTGTTATTGTTGTATACCCTTGTTTGTTTAGGATTTCCCAGTGATGACATGTCTACAATTTGGCTGGTTTGGTAGGATCTTGTTTCCTGTATACAACTTACATATTTAATTGTGACAACCAAGCTTGATTAGAAAATCATTTATTTACGTGCCATGTGAGTGTTACTATAGTTTCCATTTTTGTGTGTTTTCTTTAAGTGTAGCCGTGTTACCGTGTAGGTGACTGTGATAGTTCAGTTTTACTCTGGAAGATCATATAGCTGGTTGTGCTTGACATTTTTTATTTTGATTAAACTATATATGGTGTTCACATTGTTGAAAAACCAAACTATGTCTTCTTTGACTAGTGTAGAATGATTAGTACAATAAGTGTTGTCTGTGTTCGTTCATATTTCATTCTTAGAGAAGCTTATGTCTGAAATCTGTCAGGCTTGTCTTGATGTAATCCATTTGTCTTATGGAAAGATAGGAAGTTGTGTGCAGCGGTAAAAGCTATGCATGCGTTTGTCAGATGGATTTGGAGTGCATGCATTGTCTCAGTGTGATTCCCTTATTCCAGTTTAAAATAGGAAAAATGTTTGTCAGCTACTTGAAATATACGCCAACATATAACCACACATACAAACAATATAAATATCTTGTTAACTACGTCAACTATTGTCATCACATAAGGACATCCATAAACAAACATAGGTTATGTGTACAACACCATAAACATCCAACTCCGGTGGTTGGTTGGCCGGAATCCGACATTGACCAGTGTTAACCGGCGTTGACTAGAAAAAAATATTAAGATTTTTTTTTCCTCAAAATAATATTTTTTTTTTGTTTTCATGTATTTTTGATAAATAAATAAAAATATAAATGATTTGTATAATTTACAAAAACAAAATATAAGAGCAAAAAATTATACAACAAAAAAATACAAGACAAATATATACCAAAAAAAAAAAAATTATATGACAAACAAAATTTGTGGTATATCTAGTAACTAATTTTGTTAATACAGATAATATACAAAAAATAATGTAATAAAACTATACCACCAAAATTTTATGTGTAGTAGATTTTTTCATAAAACTATAATAAATATATACCTTTTCCTTTCAAAAATTAGTTTTTATTTTGTATTTTCAAAGGTGGGGATTTTAAATATATATATATTTTTACTTATTTATAAGATTATGTCATTTAAAATATACCCAAGAAATTGCCAACTATTTCTTTATTTGTAATAAGAAAAATAAAGGAAGAAAATAATGAAAATTCTATTTATTTACATGAAAGACATATATCTAGAAGATTATTGAAAAACAAAATTTGATTTTGTAAAATCAAAGGTTGGTCTTGTAAAATCAAAGAAATAGTTGGCAATGCCTTGGATATATTTCAAATGACATAATCTTATAAATAAGTAAAAAGAAGAAAAAATATATTTAAAATCCCCATCTTTGAAAATACAAAACAAAAATGATTGTTAAAAGAAAAAGGTATATACAATATTTGTTATAGTCCTATGAAAAAATCTACTACACATAAAATTTTGTTGTATAACTTTTTGTTGTTATATTTTGTTTTTGTAAATTATACAAATCATTTATCTTTTTTATTTATTTATCAAAAATACATGAAAAACAATTATTATTTTCAGGAAAATATATATATATATATATATATTTTTAATATTTTTTTTGGTCAACGCGGGTCAACACTGGACAATGCCAGTTAACAGTGGTCAATGTTGGTCAACACTGGTCAACGCCGGATTCCGGCCAACCAACCACCGGAGTTGAATGTTTATGGTGTTGTACACATAACTTGTGTTTGTTTATGGATGTCCTTATGTGATGACAATAGTTGACGTAGTTAACAAGACATTTATATTGTTTATATGTGTGGCTATGTGTTGGAGTATACTTCAAATAGCTGACAAACATTTTAGGGTTACACTTTGCATCATGTTATTGATGAAACCATCTTGCTGTTAGTTATTTTCTCGGTTTTTATCTCTATGGAAGTGTATTGTGTGGTCCTTCTCTTTTGCATTATCAGCTGCATTGGTTGTCATCTTGTTATTGTTGTATGCTCTTCTTTGTTTGGGATCTTTCAGTGATGAAAATGTCTACAGTTTGGCTGTTTTTGTTCATTTTTCTTATCCTAGTTATGTTTGTTTTGTTGATATTGTGTTATCCTTTAGATCTTATAGACATATCGAGTTTGATGAAGGATCATTTATAAACTTTAGAAAATTACAACCTATATAATAGGAGAAGAAATTATAAAATGTTATCATATTAATGTTGTCGTGCTTTTTGCTTCCGATTTTTGTATTTATTGGTTATATAGTTAATAATTATTTTTGTTTTTCTTAGTTCGTTATTGTTTGTTGAATAGATAAAATTCTCACACATCTCTTATGTTTGAAAGATTTTGCAACCTTGCAAAATGTGAACTATTCAATATATAGATGTTCAGACAAAATAAAATCTAAAAAGTGGTATACCCGTTTGAACTAGTGAATCAAACACACGTTTGAACCACTGAATCAAACATCTTAATTGTCTTAGTTGATTCTTAAAGAAGCTTATGTTTGAAATCTCTTTTGCATTGTTAGCTGTATTGGTTGTCTTCTTGTTATTGTTGTGTATGCCCTTGTTTGTTTGCAATTTCGAAGTGATGATGTCTACAATTTGGGTGTCTTGTTCATTTTTCTTATCCTAGTTATGTTTATTTTTATGATATTGTGTGCTAAAGTTAGAGTTTATTGCTAATTTAAAGCTTTTTTTTTACTTGCTATACTAATGCCTTTTCGTTTAGTCAGTCAAATTTCCATGGTAGGGTCTTGTTTCCTGTAGACAAAGATCACAACTACCCATATTTATTTGTGACAATTAATCTTGATTAGAAAATCATTAATTTACATTGAGTGTTACTAGTGTGTTTTATTTTTGTTTGTTTTATTTAAGTGTAAAGATCGTATAGCTGGTTATGCTTGACATTTCTATTTTGATTAAATTATGTTTGGTGTTCACATTGTTGAAAGAGAAAAGTATGTCTTCTCTAACTAGTGTAGAATGATTAGTACAATGAGAATTTCTCGTCGATGTCGGTTCATATTTGATTGTTAGAGAAACTTATGTATGAAATCTGTTGTGATTGTCTTGATGCGATCCTTTCGTCTTTTGAAAAGATAGGAAGTTGTGTGCTATATCCATCCAGTGATCGAACTATCTACCAACAGTAACTTGTTGTTTTCCGATGAACAACCAATGAACCAACCTCTCATAAAATTCAATCGTGCGTGTAGTGACACACCGACAAAACTAGCACAATCTCCTATGTCAATTTTCTCATAAAATTTATAACTGATGATGACACATCGACAAAACTAGCACAATCTCCTATGACAATTTTCCCATAAAATTTATAACTGATGATGACATATCGACAAAACTAGCACAATCTCCTATGACAATTTTCCCATAAAATTTATAACTGACACATCAACAATACATTTATAACAATCTTCTATAAAATTTCATTCTTCCTAAAGATAAAATAAAGTTTCTGTGAGTGCTTTATTTTATTTGATATAGAATTCAATAGTGTAGTTTGTTGATTATTGGAAATACTTGTGACCTGATGAAGTAAGTACCAAAGCAAGTAAGCAACGACCAAAACGATTTTTAAATGCGGTTTATAACATAAATATGAATTGAAAATTAAACCCCTCACTTCCTCTGTTTATTACGAAAAAAATAAGACTTAAAAAAAGAGCAGAAGAAGAAAGAAACTCGTAATATCATCTCCAACTATTCAGGGGAAATGATGATGTACTGTCCCAACCTCCTCACCACTTCTCCAACAACCCCTTCCTATTTACCATTTTGCCACTCTACTCGCTCTATTCCTTCTCATTTCCGACCATCTGACAAAAACCCGAATCTTGTTTCCATCTTTCGAGCAAAACCCAGAATATCTCATTCCCTTGCGTGCTTTGCATCATCTTCAATGGAGACGACTCCGACTTCGCAGAGCAGCGAAACCAAACCTTTCTCTGTTCTTTTCGTCTGTCTTGGAAACATTTGTCGGAGCCCAGCAGCTGAAGGTGTCTTTAGAGATATCGTGAAGAAGAGAGGTCTCGATTCCAAATTCAACATTGATTCTGCTGGAACCATTGATTATCACGAGGTATACTAATCCTTTCTGTTCCGATTTTTTTTTTTTTTTTTTTTTTTTTTTTTTTTTTTTTTTTTTTTTTT
>NC_025693.1:13258860-13263024 GCF_000633955.1 Camelina sativa
TTCACAGACGTAGAAAGGTTTGGTTTTGGATTTAAGGGTTTTTTTTTTGGTGGATGTAATTTGGTTGGAGGAAGGAGCAGTGGAGACTTTTGAAATTCAGGTTTCTGAATCAATTTGTCAAACTGCTCTTTTTATAAGAGATGAACAAAAACAGTAATCTAACTTTCGGATTGTATATAAAGATTGATGCTTGATTTGAACAATTAGTGAGTGATGCTTTTCACAGACGTAGAAAGGTTTGATTTTGGATTAAGGTTTTTTTTTTTTGGTGGGAGTAAGGACTTTGAAATTGATGTTTCTGATTCATTTTTTTGATGTGTAAAACTGT
This sequence comes from Camelina sativa, assembly GCF_000633955.1. Lineage (NCBI taxonomy): Eukaryota > Viridiplantae > Streptophyta > Magnoliopsida > Brassicales > Brassicaceae > Camelina > Camelina sativa. The sequence continues at coordinate 13,259,189 of NC_025693.1, forward strand.
CTGTTTAAAAGGGTAATATGGCGGATCCGAGAATGAGAAGTGCTGCGAAACGTCGAGGGATTGAGATAACATCCTTATCCAGACCGATTAAGGCATCTGATTTCAGGGAATTTGATCTCATTCTTGCTATGGATGAACAGAACAAAGGTAGAAGAAAAGAGTAACTCTATTCAACATTCTACGAGAATTGTATGGTTAGGATCAATGTCTATGCAAATGGGATTCAGCCTAGGACTAGGAATTTGCAAGTTAAGAACTGATTAGTTATGGAGAAATGAAATAAAATATGAGTTTGAATGTTTGATGTTTGCAGAGGACATATTGCAGGCTTATAATGGATGGAAAGCCAGAGGCAATTTCCCGCCCGATGCTGATAAAAAGGTACCTGTAGTGTTTTCTGTTGTTTGCTGGACTTTGGAACACTTCCTAGGCGATAGTCAGAACATATGTCATTTATTTTTCAGGTTAAGCTAATGTGTTCGTATTGCAAGAAACACAATGACAAGTTTGTTCCTGATCCATACTACGGCGGAGCTCAAGGTTTTGAGAAGGTAATTATCATTAGAGATTACATTTTTGTTTAGACAGATGCTACTTACAAAAATTCAACCACTAGAGGTCGTCTATCAAAATGGTTTATTTGGTTTATAAGACTTTAAAATGGCATGCCATTGTCACTTCCAAGTTGCCTTCCATTCCAGATTGGGACAAAACTCACTTGATCTGTTACTTGGTCTACTGTTTCTTTGACAGGTACTGGACTTACTTGAAGATGCTTGTGAGTCTTTGCTGGACAGTATCACCGTGGAAAGTTGATGATACTGCAAGTTCAGATTCCCACTTATGTTGTTACTATTATTGAGATTGGTAGCTTTACACATAAAACTGAGAATTCTATTATTCTATTACTACATTTATAGACATCTTAATAATGTAAAAGCATGAGAAATGATGTGTAGCTTGAATCTTTGATATTTTTTCTTCTTCTAAACCTTGTTATTTAACTGTAACAAATTCTTAAGAAGATGTTATTGTTGATATTAAAGTATCATAGAGGGTGGCACTCTTTAGTCTTTACACAATTGAACAATTTCCTTCTACCATTATTATTAGGAGAGAAAGAATGTGTGGACATGAAGTGTTGTTGTTTGAGATGATAATAGTTTGATTTTCCATTTATCATTATTTGGCTTCAGAGAAATTATGTGAATGGTGGTGGTGGAGCATAGATAGGGACATCGATTTTGTCTTTAGCAACATTTTCCTCGAAATCTCACTATGTTTTGCAGGAAAACATCCATGGAGTTTCTGTACTAATAGAGTCGTCAACAGTCACACAGAGCCTCTTCCTCTTTTTTAAAATCCTTCCTCCGTCAATACATGTAGGAATCCGTGATCCTCTTTCTACCATACTAATGAATTCTTCTTTTTTCCTTGGCTCTGTGGCAGCTGCTGTAGGCTTCTTTACGTTTTATAGAAAATGCAGATTCCAACAAGATAACAAAGATACTAAATCTTCTTCTTCTTTATCTCCTCCAACTTCTTTGTCTCTTCCATCTCCTCCAACTTCTTTAACTCTTCTATCTCCTCCAACTACTTTGTCTCAAAACTGGAAACACCATGTCTTCCCGAGCTTCCACGGGCCAGATGTACGAAAAACCCTTCTTAGTCATATCCTTGTAGTGTTCAAGGGAAAGGGAATCGACCCATTCATTGATAATAATATACCGAGGAGCAAGTCGATCGGTCCAAAACTCAAAGAAGCTATTAAAGGATCGAAGATCGCGATCGTCTTGCTCTCTAAGAACTATGCTTCTTCATCGTGGTGTCTTGATGAGTTGGCAGAGATCATGAGCTGCAGGGAAGTGTTGGGTCAGATAGTCATGACCATTTTCTACGAAGTAGATCCAACTGACATAAAGAAACAAACCGGTGATTTTGGGAAAGCCTTCAGAAAAAGTTGTAAAGGTAAAACAAAAGAGCGCACTGAGAGATGGAGAAAAGCGTTGGAGGATGTGGCTACCATTGCCGGATATCATTCTCACATATGGTATGTCCTCTTTATTTTTACTCTCTTCAATTGCTAATTACTTTCGAGTTCAAGCTATGTTTATTTGTAGTTTTAAAAGTATCATCAAGACTACATATATTCAGGATCTGTATGTATGATAATTTTTCATGACTAGACTAATTGATGGATTTCCGTTACTATCCTCCAATGTTAGGAGCAATGAAGCAGACATGATCGAAAAAATAGCCAGTGATGTTTCAAACATGTTGAATAGCTCCACACCATCAAGAGATTTCGATGGTTTAGTAGGGATGAGAGCTCATATGGAAGAGTTGGAACAATTGTTAAGCCTAGATTTGGATGAAGTAAGGATGATAGGGATTTGGGGGCCGCCTGGTATTGGTAAGACAACCATCTCCAGAGTTGTGTTTAACCAAGTCTCCAACAGATTCCAACTTGCCGCAATCATGGTTAATATCAAAGGATGCTACCCACGACCTTGTTTGGATGAGTATAGTGCACAACTGCAACTACAAAGCCAAATGTTGTCTCAGATTATCAATCAGAAAGATATTATGATTTCTCATTTAGGAGTGGCACAAGAACGATTGAAAGACAAGAAAGTGTTACTCGTTCTTGATGATGTGGATCACTTAGAGCAACTATATGCCTTGGCGAAAGAAATTCTATGGTTTGGTCTTGGAAGTCGGATTATTATCACAACAGAAGATCTAAGAATTTTGAAAGCCCATAGGATCAATCATATTTACAAAGTGAAATTTCCATCAAGTGATGAGGCTTTTGAAATATTTTGTATGCATGCCTTTGGACAGAAACACCCATATAAAGGTTTCTTTGAGCTTGCTAAGGAAGTTGCATACCTTGCCGGTAACCTCCCTTTGGGATTGAAGGTGCTAGGCTCCGCTTTGAAAGGAATGTCCAAGCAGGAGTGGAAAAGGATACTACCAATGTTACAGATCAGCCTTAATGGAGAAATAGAGAGCATTATAAAGTTCAGCTATGATGCCTTGTGTGATGAATATAAAGATTTATTTCTTTATATAGCCTGCTTTTTCAATCGCAGATATACTCATAGAGTGGAAGAGTTTCTTTCGAAGAAGTTATCGCATGTGACGCAAGCTGGTATTCATGTCTTAGTCGAAAAATCTCTCATATCTATTGACCAATTGGGATTTATATCTATGCATACTCTGATTAAGCAATTTGGAAAAGAAACTTCTCGTAAGCAATTCGTTCATAATCGGCTTCTTAAATGTCAGCTTTTGGTTGATGGAAGAGATATTTGTGACGTACTTGGTAATGATACAACAGTAAGTTTTTTTGGCCTTACAAATTGAGTTTATTTGACACCTTACTCTGTTATCTACTTATAATTTTGTATGGTTATTTTTTCAGGATAATAGACGTTTTATAGGGATTAAGTTTAAGTTATCTAAGACTGAGGAAGAATTGAATATAAGTGAGAAAGCACTTGAAAGAATGTCTGATCTCGAAATCGTAAGAATCAATGGTAGGAAGGATCTTGCTCAGACTGAGAGACTGCACTCACTTCTGTATCATTCTCAAAAGATTAGATTATTGGATTGGAGTGATTTCCAGAACATATGTCTGCCATCTACTTTTAATCCGGAGTTTCTCGTCGAACTATGTATGAGTTCCAGCAAGCTTCAGAAGCTATGGGAAGGAACTAAGGTAAGTAATTTGTTTCCATAAGCCTAGTTAACAAACTCTAATGAAGTCGTGTCAATAAATTATGTTATTTGTCAACGCATGCAGCAACTAAAAAATCTCAGGTGGATCGATA
>NC_025693.1:13264669-13265951 GCF_000633955.1 Camelina sativa
TCGTTGCAAAAGTTTAGTGGAGCTTCCTTCTTCTATTGGGAATGCAACCAATCTCGAAGCGTTAGATCTTTATCGTTGCAAAAGTTTAGTGGAGCTTCCTTCTTCTATTGGGAATGCAACCAATCTCCTGAGATTAGATCTCTCTCGTTGCTCAACCTTGGTGAAAATCCCTTCTTCTATTGAGAATTTGACCAATCTCCAGAGTTTGGATCTCTTTCATTGCCCAAATCTTGTGGAGCTTCCCTCTATTGGAAATGCAACTAAAATTGAGGAACTGAATCTTACAGATTGCTCAAGTCTTGTGAAGCTCCCGTCTTCTATCAATGCCACTAATCTCAAGCAATTGCTTCTACAAAACTGTTCACGTGTTGTGGAGCTCCCGGCTGTTGAGAATGCGACTAATCTCCGGATAATGAAGCTCGATAATTGCTCGAGTCTACTAGAGCTCCCTCCTTCTATTGGATCTGCCACAAATCTTCAAACATTGGATATCAGTGGATGTTCAAGTCTCGTGAAACTCCCCTCCTCTATTGGAGATATCACTAATCTCAAAAACTTTAGTCTATCCAACTGCTCAAGTTTGGTGGGGCTTCCCTACTCCATGGGAAACCTTCAAAATTTGTCTACGTTGATGATGCGTGGATGCTCAAAGCTAGAGGCTCTTCCAACCAACATTAACTTGGAATCTCTCTCTTCACTTGATCTGAGAGATTGCTCGCAGTTGAAAAGTTTTCCTGAGATCTCCACAAACATTAGGTATCTCAACCTCACAGGAACTGCAATAAAAGAAGTTCCTATGTCGATCATGTCGTGGTCTCGTCTTTCTGAGTTTCGTATGTCATACTCCGAAAGCCTCAAGGAATTCCCGCATGCTCTTGACATCATCACAGAGCTGCTTTTTCTTAACGAAGAAGATATACAACAAGTTCCTCCATGGGTCCAGGGAATGTCTCGTTTACGTGAACTTAGACTCCACAACTGTAAGAATCTGGTATCACTCCCCCAACTTTCAGATTCCCTATCTTACACAGATGCAGACAACTGTGAATCCCTTGAGAGGCTGGATTGTTCCTTTAACAATCCGTATATTCGTCTGAAGTTCAGCAACTGCTTCAAACTGAACCAAGAAGCCAGAGATCTCGTCATGCACACATCGACTCGTTCTTATGCGATGTTACCCGGTACACAAGTCCCTGCCTGCTTCAATCACCGAGCTACTGCTGAGGGTACCTTGAAAATCAAGTTGATTGAGTCGCCTCTTCCTATGTCCTTGAGATTCAAG
>NC_025693.1:13271201-13298235 GCF_000633955.1 Camelina sativa
AGTGAGAAAGCACTTGAAAGAATGTCTGATCTCGAAATCGTAAGAATCAATGGTAGGAAGGATCTTGCTCAGACTGAGAGACTGCACTCACTTCTGTATCATTCTCAAAAGATTAGATTATTGGATTGGAGTGATTTCCAGAACATATGTCTGCCATCTACTTTTAATCCGGAGTTTCTCGTCGAACTATGTATGAGTTCCAGCAAGCTTCAGAAGCTATGGGAAGGAACTAAGGTAAGTAATTTGTTTCCATAAGCCTAGTTAACAAACTCTAATGAAGTCGTGTCAATAAATTATGTTATTTGTCAACGCATGCAGCAACTAAAAAATCTCAGGTGGATCGATATGAGTTATTCTAAAGATTTGGAAGAGCTTCCCGATCTTTCAACTGCCACTAATCTCGAAGAATTACATCTTAAAGGATGCTCAAGTTTAGTGGAGCTTCCTTCTTCTATCGGGAATGCAACCAATCTCCTGAGATTAGATCTCTCTCGTTGCTCAAAGCTGGTAAAAGTTCCTTCTTCTATTGAGAATTTGACCCATCTCCAGAGTTTAGATCTCTCTTATTGCTCAAATCTTGTGGAGCTACCCTCTATTGGAAATGCAGCTAAACTAAATCTTAGTCGTTGCAAAAGTTTAGTGGAGCTTCCTTCTTCTATTGGGAATGCAACCAATCTCGAAGCGTTAGATCTTTATCGTTGCAAAAGTTTAGTGGAGCTTCCTTCTTCTATTGGGAATGCAACCAATCTCCTGAGATTAGATCTCTCTCGTTGCTCAACCTTGGTGAAAATCCCTTCTTCTATTGAGAATTTGACCAATCTCCAGAGTTTGGATCTCTTTCATTGCCCAAATCTTGTGGAGCTTCCCTCTATTGGAAATGCAACTAAAATTGAGGAACTGAATCTTACAGATTGCTCAAGTCTTGTGAAGCTCCCGTCTTCTATCAATGCCACTAATCTCAAGCAATTGCTTCTACAAAACTGTTCACGTGTTGTGGAGCTCCCGGCTGTTGAGAATGCGACTAATCTCCGGATAATGAAGCTCGATAATTGCTCGAGTCTACTAGAGCTCCCTCCTTCTATTGGATCTGCCACAAATCTTCAAACATTGGATATCAGTGGATGTTCAAGTCTCGTGAAACTCCCCTCCTCTATTGGAGATATCACTAATCTCAAAAACTTTAGTCTATCCAACTGCTCAAGTTTGGTGGGGCTTCCCTACTCCATGGGAAACCTTCAAAATTTGTCTACGTTGATGATGCGTGGATGCTCAAAGCTAGAGGCTCTTCCAACCAACATTAACTTGGAATCTCTCTCTTCACTTGATCTGAGAGATTGCTCGCAGTTGAAAAGTTTTCCTGAGATCTCCACAAACATTAGGTATCTCAACCTCACAGGAACTGCAATAAAAGAAGTTCCTATGTCGATCATGTCGTGGTCTCGTCTTTCTGAGTTTCGTATGTCATACTCCGAAAGCCTCAAGGAATTCCCGCATGCTCTTGACATCATCACAGAGCTGCTTTTTCTTAACGAAGAAGATATACAACAAGTTCCTCCATGGGTCCAGGGAATGTCTCGTTTACGTGAACTTAGACTCCACAACTGTAAGAATCTGGTATCACTCCCCCAACTTTCAGATTCCCTATCTTACACAGATGCAGACAACTGTGAATCCCTTGAGAGGCTGGATTGTTCCTTTAACAATCCGTATATTCGTCTGAAGTTCAGCAACTGCTTCAAACTGAACCAAGAAGCCAGAGATCTCGTCATGCACACATCGACTCGTTCTTATGCGATGTTACCCGGTACACAAGTCCCTGCCTGCTTCAATCACCGAGCTACTGCTGAGGGTACCTTGAAAATCAAGTTGATTGAGTCGCCTCTTCCTATGTCCTTGAGATTCAAGGTTTGTATCATGCTGGTTGAAGGTACGGAAGAAACTTTTGAGACCTCGGCGTTGGTACGGATTAGCTTCGTGGACAAACAAAATAATCTCAAGGTTCGGTGTACATCATCAAGCTTCCATGCAATAGGTCGAAGAATTCTAACAGATCATATCTACACATTTGAAGTTAATGCAGAGGAGGTGAGTTCCACCGAGCTTCTCTTTGAGTTTACAATAGCCAATAATAGCAAGTGGAAGATCGGAGAATGCGGGATATATCAAATCTTGGAGGAGGGTTCAGAGATGGGCATCGATGGAGGAGAAGCAAGAATCGTCAAGAGCTATTGAGACTTTGAAATTTGTGTTTCTTATTCACTTTTTATTTGTGAAATATGGCGGATCCAGACCGAATGAAATGTGCTGCGAAACCTTGCGGGATTGAGATAACATCATTATCCAGACCGAGTCAGGCATCTGATTTTCTGAGAATTTGATCTTATTCTTGCATTGGATGAGCAACAAAAAAAAAAGAGTCATTATTCTTGCATTGGATGAGCAAAAATTATGTGGTTAATTAGATTAGTATCTCGGACAAGGATTTTCCAAATTCAGATGTGCTTAGTCTTTGAAGAGTTAAGTTAATATCCGTTACACCAAGGTACCGTTAATGTTTCTTGTTGTTGTTGTTGTTTGCTAAACTTTGGAGTTTCTTTCTAGAGATTTTACAAATGCTTTCATTGCAGTTTCTTCAGGTTAAACTAATATACACCCAAACACGATTAGGGTGGAGTTCATGATTTTTGACAAGGTAATTACTATTAAAGAATTATTATACCTCTTATTGAATGGTTCTAGACAGTTGCTCCTCTGGTTAACTCAATAAGCATCATTTTAGAGCTCATTTAGATAATTGTAAGTCAATAAGTCACCATAGGTAGCTGAACCCTCCATATATAGAAGAAGGTCGTTTAGGCAAAACAAAGTATATCAGGAAACGGGAATCATCTGGGGCAGTTAGCTCGGTCGGTAGATGCGTTGCTTAGGTCGCACTTCTCTTAATGAGTCTGTCCATTCAAGCTGTCTATGGGAAAGGCGCATCAGCTTAATTAGCTCTTGTAGTCACTAGTCAGACTGTTCGGTCAGTAGTTCTATTGAAAAGCAGCTTCATGTATCACATTAATTTTTTAGTTTTGTAAATGCTTATATTCCTGGTTGATCTGTTTTGTTAGGACAAAGCTCACATGGAAATGGAAACTTGATTATTGATCTCTTACTTGGACTTGCTTAAAGATGCATGTGAGTCTTTTCTGGATAGTATATATGTAAGTTACAAGTCTCACTTTGTTGGCGTTGCACATAAAACTGAAAATTCTATTATCACATTTTAGACATCATTAGTGATGTCAATAGTGAGAGATTATATGATATTAAGCTTGAATCTTCGTTGGTGTTTACCCTTGAAAAACCTTGTTTTATCATTAATTATCTAATATGCACGATTGAATGATTGTGATTATTGGAATTACATGGCATATGAAAGATTGAGAAGGACTTGAGATACCATAAAGTTTAAAACTTAATTGTAAAAAACTGCATATTAATCATTATTTTATTTTGTTTTCCAGTGGTGTATAGTAGTAGTTGCAGTTTTTAGGTGTTAAGATTTGCAATTTGTTCTCATTGATCCAAGCTTTATGCTCTTTTGTATCTCTTTCTTTATGGATTCTTAAAATAGACGTATCTGCAAAAAGTTTTGTTTTTTTTTGTTTGCTTGCCCTGTTTTATTTTATCCTTTACTCTGCAGATTCAACTAGCCTTACTTGGCTGCTGAGTAAAATTTTGATGTTCAGACAACATAGCTTTCAATGAGAGACATTGTAAAATGTTTTACTTTAACAAGCATATTTTTTTAGATCAGAATCCAAAAGTTGTTGTGCGTTGCAAAAGACAGACTCAGATTTTTGTTCTTTCCCTAATCGTAGTTTTGTTTGTGGTTTTCTGTCCAGATTTCACAGTCCTACCGTTGGAAGAAGCTGGTGGACGAGGGTGTGTGTACACGGGACTCTTTGGAACATGCAAACGCATATATATATATATGACAAACGGCATGAGAGACTATACCGAGGAATCTCTTACAAGAAAACTACAAAATGTTGGCATTACCACTTTTTTCTGTTGGGGAAAAAAGTTTACATGTATTTTAGGGACCAATCTGGCATGTATTCAAGACTAGAGAAGGACCAATCTGGCGAGTATTGCTGGTTCATAACACGATATATAGTTACCTGAACAGACTACTGAAATCCTGTGCTGGAACCACTACACTATATATATGCTGAGTACTAAGAAACCAGGTCATGTCACTGCTACAAACTGTATCTAATAAGTCCCGGTTTCTTTATGGATTCTTAATATATAGTTGAGAAACTTAACAACACACTACTTGAGATTGTTGACCAAAAAAAAACACGAAATAACATAAATTATATCGACTTTTAGGAGAGCATATCTAACATTTGAAGTTAAAGCAGAGGAGGTGACTTCCAACGAGCTTGTAATACCAATTGGGAGATCAAAGAATGCGGCCTACTACTAATCTTGGAGGTCCCACAAAGCCATTCCACCTATCCCTTGACAACATCATCAATTGTAGTAATTTGTTTCTTTGAAGCCGAAGCTTCTCCATTAGTAATAACACCATTACCAGTTTTTGGCCTAGCAATATATGCAAATGAAGCTGTATGTTACATACATGCAGAAGTATGAAAGATAAGTAGTATTGTATACCTTATTATCCAGGCAAGGATCTTGCAGTTTTTTTCTTGAATGAACCAATTTCCCTTCCACAGCAACCTGAAGAAGGACACATCTTTTAGCTTGCATACTTTTTTATTGTCTTAAGGCTAAGACTGGACATGTCATTTTGTCAATATATCAAACAAATCCAAGCCAATAGCATGAAATTGTCGTCACTTCTAGCTATGATCTATCTATGGATCAAACACTTATCACGAAACAAACATCCGAGCTTTATTGTTGGACCTGCATAGTATATGATTTATTCTTTGGGCTTATCTAAAACTAAAACCATAGGGTTAAGTAAATAGATAAGATTTCCAATAAATTAGTAAAATTAATAAAGAAATTAAATCAACTTTAGACCGTTCTTTTTTTTTTTTTTTCAATAGAACTAGAAGAGGTGAATCAAAAGTCAAAAAGGATTACATCTTCTATTACTCTAGAAAAAGGATTACAACAATGCTAGGCTACGTTCTTTCTTCACAAATCATTCATCATAAACACAACACAACTTTCTCTCTGCTTCAAATCTCGCAATCTTTCTTCATTCCCTTCCAATTTGTTCACTTAATCATGGCCAAAACAAGGGAGATTTACTCAGATGTTATACATTTTAGGTAATATTACCAGAATCTACAAAAAAAATTTTATTACCGGAAAAAACGTAATTACAAAAATGTCATTGCCACGTCAGACGCCACGTCAGACGCCACGTCAGAAATCGCTGACGTGTAAACCATCACTCAACCATCACTCAGCCGTAATTACAGTTGTAATGACGGCTGAGTTATAGGTATGTTTTGGCTGATTTATGAAAAAAACATTTGAGTAAGAGCGGACGGCTGACTTAGAGCATAATAACTCAGCCAAGCGTTACGACTGACTTATTAAAATCTGGCTGAGTTATGCTCTAACTCAGCCGTCTTTACGGCTGAGTTTTCACCCGATGGTTGAGTTGTCAAAATTTTGGCTGAGTTATCACTACGATACAGCTGAATTACCTTTTTCCGGCTGGCTGAATTATGAAAAACGGCTGACTTATGAGATGTTGTTATGGCTGAGTTATGGTTAAAAACTATAACTCAGCCGTCATAGGCTGACTTATCGTACAACTCGGCCATTTTACGGCTGACTTAGTAGCAAAAGATTAATTACTAGAATGTTATTCAGTTACGGCTGACTTATTAAACGATACGGCTGTATTTTCAGTTGATGAAGCGGCTGAATTTGGCAGCAATTTTTTTGCTTTTTAATTACTGTAATGTTATTCATGTTGTGACTNTTTTATTACCGGAAAAAACGTAATTACAAAAATGTCATTGCCACGTCAGACGCCACGTCAGACGCCACGTCAGAAATCGCTGACGTGTAAACCATCACTCAACCATCACTCAGCCGTAATTACAGTTGTAATGACGGCTGAGTTATAGGTATGTTTTGGCTGATTTATGAAAAAAACATTTGAGTAAGAGCGGACGGCTGACTTAGAGCATAATAACTCAGCCAAGCGTTACGACTGACTTATTAAAATCTGGCTGAGTTATGCTCTAACTCAGCCGTCTTTACGGCTGAGTTTTCACCCGATGGTTGAGTTGTCAAAATTTTGGCTGAGTTATCACTACGATACAGCTGAATTACCTTTTTCCGGCTGGCTGAATTATGAAAAACGGCTGACTTATGAGATGTTGTTATGGCTGAGTTATGGTTAAAAACTATAACTCAGCCGTCATAGGCTGACTTATCGTACAACTCGGCCATTTTACGGCTGACTTAGTAGCAAAAGATTAATTACTAGAATGTTATTCAGTTACGGCTGACTTATTAAACGATACGGCTGTATTTTCAGTTGATGAAGCGGCTGAATTTGGCAGCAATTTTTTTGCTTTTTAATTACTGTAATGTTATTCATGTTGTGACTGAGTTATAATTTGTTTGATGGCTGAGTTTTATTTAGGCTGATTTATAATTTGTTTGATGGCTGACTTGCCACGTCGGACGCATCATCCATGTCAGCATTCCATGTCAGCATTCCATGTCAGCATTCCATGTCAGCATTCCATGTCATCATCTTTTTCTCCGGAAATACGAAACATCGTTCCTTTGACTTTTGTTCTTCAACTGGTTAATAAGTGAACTATTTGCATGGTTTTTACCTTCTTATTCTACTTGTTCTTCTACTTCTTCTTCACTTTCTTCTTCACCTTGTTCTTCTACTTCTTCTTCACCTTGTTCTTCCACTTCTTCTTCACCTTGTTCTTCACCTTGTTCTTCTACTTCTTCTTCATCTTGTTCTTCATTTTCTTTCATGGATCCAGTTCCGGTACTAGTTGTTTCCAGTAATTGGGTAAAGGCACAGAGATATGTATTTAACACCGACGATAGAGGGTGTATAGTTGTGCAGATAGAAGGAGGCACAACACACGACAAGCTTGTGCAGATAGATCACTAAAACAAACAACCATATTAATATTATTTTATACTCTTATTATTTCTTTCCTTTAATTTTAGCGTAAATACACGTGGGATCCAAAGCATACTTTAACGGTCTAGACGCAGTTTAATTTGGTGGCTAGAACGTTATTCAGATCCCAGATGCGTGCACTCAAGAGGATATGGGCGAGTGGTGGCAATAAACCCGAGATGCTGACTAGCAAAGTTTGGAATGATGTGGTCGATATGTTTGAAGAATTTGGCCCAGATGACGTCGGTTTCAAAAAGTGATTTCCATTGTACTTTCGTGTCGTCTTCTATATGAATTATGAACTATGAACTATGATTTTTTTTTATTTTTTTTATTTTTTTTTATTTTTTTATTTATTTTTAATTTCGTTTATGTTGTACCTTCATATCAGTATAAATTCGCCGTTATTACGATATCTCAGCTATTACGGAGTGATAACTCAACCATAATGCTCGATAAGTCAACCACAATGTACGATAACTAAGCCATAACATGAAGACGAGACCTTTCGTTTTTCCGTAAAACTATAACTCAGCCATCAAGTCGTATAAATCAGTCGTTTGCTTTCAGATTGTTTCTTGTGATAACTCAGCCATAACTCTTTATAACTCAGCCATAACATGAATCGACGAGACCTTTCGTTTTCCCATAAAACTATAACTCAGCCATCAAGTCGTATAAATCAGTCATTTGCTTTCAGATTGTTTCTTATGATAACTCAGCCATAACTCATTATAACTCAGCCGTAACATGAATCGACGAGACCTTTCGTTTTCCCGTAAAACTATAACTCAGCTGCCAAGCAATAATTTGACGGGAAACCATAAGTTAAACTAATATTAGATGCGACCTTTCGTTTTCCTATTGTTTTTCCTTTATATTCTCTTAATTCATTGTATCGTTTCGGTTTCTTCATCTTCATGTCTATGTTCATTGTATCATTTCCTTCTTTTCCGCTCATTGCACCTATTAATATCCTCTGAATCCCCTCACATATATTGCATCTTCGTCGATAAGTTCACCTTCAAATCTCCTCTACATCCAATATCAATATATTGAATTTCCTTCGATCATTGCACATGTAAGTCTCCTCTCCATCCCTTCTCTATCTATTGCATATTTTCCGATCATTGCACCTATCAGTTGTTGACGGTTGTTTTTATTTTGATAGCCGAGCTATGGACAAAGAGGGTTCCAGTAAACGTTAAAAACGCAAGGCAGACAAAGCAATAGCGCCCATGAACATGGTCGAAGCAAGTTCCAGTAAACGTCCAAAAAGAAATGCAGATTTTGAGTGGGAAGAGGAAGCACTATTGGCCGTGTCCGAAGCTTTTACTCAGACGAGAGTCGTGGCCGAGGCGGAGATAACTGATCGCTACACAACAATTCTGCATATGATGGATGATCATATGATGAAGAAGGAAGACAATACCGCTCTCGTGCATCAAGTGGAACTAATCGATGCTCAACTATCCCAACTGAATCAAATCTTGGGTGGAGAACTTGTCGACTTAGAGATAGAGCACAAGAGGTTAGAGGATATGAGAGAGATTGCGGCGGCTGATGTCGAACAGTGTGTGGTTCCTCCTCCTCTTGATTGGTGTAAACTAAAAGTTCGTGGTTCCTCCTCCACTTAATCGCTTTTAAAAAGTGAACTATGAACTATGAACTATGATTTTGTTTTTTTTTTGATTTCGTTTATGTTGTACCTTCATATTAATATAAATCAGTCGTTATTTCGATATCTCAGCCATTACATACTGATAACTCAACCATAAAGTTTGATAAGTCAACCACAATATTTGATAACTCAGCCATCACTTTAACTTGATTATTTACATAACTCAGTCGTGAATAACGATAACTCAGCCAACCCTCAAATTAGAATGTGTAAAAATCACTCTAAGTCTATAATTATTACTTTTTATTGGTTTTAATGATAGTAATATTCATATTTCCATTCTAAATTTAAATTTTGAGTTATAATTTTAATTTACAAAATTTGAAATAAAAAAATAAAATTTGAAATACTTTTACAAAAATAAAATTCGAAATTCGAATAATAATTATATAATTATTTTGAATAATATATTGTGAAAAACTCACTTTATGAATTATGATGCGTGTGGATTTGAGCAGGCACAAAATTAGTGATTTTTCGCGTTTCCCTAACAACACTTTTTCTGACATTCAGAGACGTTTTAATATTTATTAGGAATCTGACAGAACGAAAAAAGAAGAATACGTTTTCATATTATTGAGAAGACTCTAAACAATAACTCAGCCGTCATAAACTATAACTCAGCCGTCATAAACTATAACTCAGCCATAACTCCAATTATAAGACTAAATAACCGGCCAAACCGAACCGAACCAAACCGAAAAACTAATTTTTCCCCTTTTGGTATTTTTGTATTGGTATTTTCGGTTAATTTCGGTTGTATTCGGCTTGCTATCGGTTATATTAAGTTAATCTACCTAATTTGGATAACATTTGAGTTATTTATGGTTATATATTCATCTAACCGACCCATAACCAGAAATAACCGAAAAGTAATTTCAAAAATTTTAAAATTTTCAAATGGTTATCATATTAGTATATCCAAATTACCACCTTAAACCAAACACAATACAACCACAATATTAGTATAATGATTGTAATATTCATTTTTCCATTCTAAATTTAAATTTTGAGTTATAATAATTTTAATTTACAAATATTTCATAAGTCAGCCATAACTTACTCAATTGTGTTGGGAAAATATTTTTATTAAAAAAAAAAATTTCAAAAATTCAAATTCAAATTTTGAGTTCCTTTTAAAAAATAAACCGCTAAAACCTCCCTCATTTATTATGCGTGTGGTTCTTAACAAGAAACATAATTATTGTTTGTGTCTCCCCAACAACACTTTTTATATTCTCGAGAAGGTATATAATAAATTAATATGGCCGTTGCATAACTCAGCCGTTACACCATTAATATGACCGTTGTATAACTCAGCCGTAACACCATAACTCAGCCGTGTTAAGTACATAACTCAGTCGTCACGTATATTATTGTTAAACGACGTCGTACGATTTGTTGTTTTAGTATAAATGATGGGATTGTAGTGATTTAGTGCTTTAGTAATCAAGTGAAGATGATGGCACATAGAGATCTCTGCGACGGAAACTCCAGGGCTGATGAGAAAACTGCTTCTGAAGCATTAACTGAGGTAGATCTCTAGACCATCTGAAATCTCAAAGCATTATCTTAATATTGTGCTTGTGGTAATGTAGGAGCTGAATCGTAAATAAAGAAAGATGAAAATGCGGTATGGCGAAATACAGAGGCGCGACAAGAGTGTTCCAATCGGGTGTAATTGTGGTGCGGTGGTTTTCGTTGCCACTGAAACAAGTATTTATTGGTGGTGAAATATGGTGAATGTATGCAATGGTGAGATATGAATGGAATGATGGATGGGTGTTTCAATTCCCCTTATGCTGTTGCAGTATAAGAGGTATCAATCCTAAATGAGTGTTTGTGAACAATTAAGATATGCATATGAATCTAAGTTAAGACAAATGTAATGATTGTTTGTCACTAACAATCCTAAGATGAAAATGTAAAGATGCAGAAAGTAAACTACAAGAACCAAGAACTAAATGCAAATGAAACTGAATGATTGAAACTGTAATGAAGCAAGAACAGAAATAGAAACTACCACTAATGAACTAATGCAAGACAATTAATAGATGAAAGCTAAATGTATGCAACTGGAATGAAACAGGAATGAAACAAGACAATCACAAATCATAAACAAGAGTTCTGGGGATGAACTCGAGCAAGCACTCGACCGAGTGTAGGTCGAGTGAGAGGTCGAGTTGGCTAAATCCGGAAAACAGAGCAACACAACAAAAACAGAGCAACACTAAAACCAATCAAACAACAAGCAAGCTACAAGATTAAGACTTTAAAATCAATAAACAAAGAAGGTTCCTGAGGATGGATTCATGGGAAGAACTAATCATTGTGGTTATCTAACTTGGTCAACAAATCTCAAGCAAACTTTGAGCTAACCTCTAGACATATAAATCTAAGACAAGTTTCTCCCACTCTCATGGTCAAGAAACAATCAAACCTATGCAATTCTAGACTTGTTCTCACACAGTAAAGAATCTACACAAGCAGGCATTAAGCAATACATCTCAAACCAAACAAGACCTCTAATCTCTTAGCAAGCCTAATGGTAAGCTCTAGATCTAGCCTTATCTATGCTTCTTAAACATTGGTGTGATGCTAAGAAGCTTGAAATCAGATCCTAACCTCTCAGTTCAGGATCAGCATTAAGAACATCTAGCCTAGAAGAGATCTACAACAATCAAGCTTGACCAAATCACACAAACCACAAGATCAATCCATCCTAACCCATCCTCAAGATCCTAAGGAAACTACTCACAACAATACATGATGATCAAAGTCAAAAACCCAGAAAATATTGAAACTTGCATTATTAGAAAGATAAAACTGAGATCTATAATATTGATGAAAGGATCAAACTCAGATTCTCAATATCTTGAAAGTTATTGAACCAACAAAATATATAATCTAGTCTTCTTTCTTAAGAAAGTACAAGATCTAAAAATATAAAATGCAAAAGGAATAAAACTAAAAAAGGTAAAAACAGGTTTAGAGAATATCTAAAAAGCTGGACACTTTGGTGGCTGCAGGTACAAGGTCTTATATAGGTGGGAAGGTGGAAGCCCTAAAAATAGAAAAAGTCAAAGCAGTCAACGGCTCGGTCAACTCGACCTGTGCTCGGTCGAGCTAGGGGTCGAGCTGGCTTCTCACGTGCAATCTCCACTCGGTCGAGTCCTCCTCAGCACACGGTCGAGTGTCTGGTCGAGTGTGCGGTCGAGTTGGACTCCGGACCTTGTTGTTTCAGCCTTAACTCCCTTGTTTCCTCCTCAAGATTGCTTCACATCTCTTCTCCATTGCTTCCATGCTCCTTAAGCTCCAAAATCACCTGTTTATGCATGAAAAGATGCAAATGCAATGCAACTAAACCCTAATGCATAATTAGTGCTAAAGCTACACAATAATGGCCTAAATGGATAGCAAAAGATGCAAAAGATGTGAATAAACTAAGGGAAAACAAGGTAAAATATATGAACATCAGCCACTTCTAATGATCCTAGCAGGAGAGGAGAACCTTATTTCAGTTGTCCGTATGAAATCACAGATGTAAAGATTTTTGTACTCTTATTTTTATGCTCTGCTTCTTGATTTTTTTATAGAAATTGGGATATAATATGAGTTATGTACTATTTGTAAGGGTCCCGGTCAAGGCTGCGGTTTCAGGAGGTGGTGGACCGATGCATTGCGCGAAGAGTTTGCCAATATTTAGGAGGAGAAGAATGAGATGAAGCAGGACTTGGATGCAGCCAAGAAGCGCATTGAGACTCAAGAAGAAATGATCTTCAGTATGGAAAAGAAATATAACGCGCTAGAGAAGAAGTTTGAGAGCTTGAACAAGTATCTGTGAACTTAGTCAAACTCCGTTTTTTTTTTTTTTTTTTTTTTCCTAGAATTGTTATGAACTTTCTATGTTTTGGTGTTTTATCAGTCTCTTTTAATAACTCAGCCATAAATTTATTATAACTCAGCTATAACTTTATTATAACTCAGCCGTAATTTATGATAACTCAGCCAACCCTCGAATTATAATGACTAAATAACCGACCAAACCGAACCGACTAGAAACTAATTTTTACCATTAATTTCGGTTATATTCGGCTTGCTATCGGTTATATTAGGTTAATCTACCAAATTACAAAATATTTTGGGTTATTTATGGTTATATATTAATCTAACCGATCCATAATCGGAAATAACCAGAAAGTAATTTCAAAATTTTTATAAATTTCAAATGGTTATCATATTAGTAAATCCAAATTACCACCTTAAACCAAACACAATATAACCAAAACCAAACTGTTAAATTAAAACTCATACTGTTGCTCATCTGAACCCTACACCTCAAACCCTAACCCTAATCCTAACCCCTAAATGTCATGTTTTGAATGTTTTACACATTTTAATCAGAATGTGTAAAAATCACTCTTTGTCTATAATTATTACTTTTTATTGGTTATAATGATTGTATATTTATTTTTCCATTCTAAATTTTAATTTTGAGTTATAATAATTTCAATTTACAAATATTTCATAAGTCAGCCGTTTATGTCGATAACTCAACCATAACTTACTCAATTGTTGAAGAAATACTTTTATTAAAAAAATAAATTCAAAATTCGAAAAATAATTATTTAATTATTTTGAATAATATATTCTGAAAAAGCTCACTTTATGAATTTATTATACGTGTGGATTGAGCAGGCACATAATTAGTGATTTTTCGCATTTCCCTAACAACACTTTTTGTGACATTGCAAGACGTTTTAATATTTATTAGGAATCTGACAGAATGAAAGACCCAGGAAAGAAAGAAGAATACGTTTTCATATTATTGAGAAGACCTTAAACGATAACTCAGCCGTCATAAACGATAACTCAGCCATAACTCCACTTATAAGTCTAAATAACCGACCAAACCGGACCGAACCGAAAAACTAATTTTTCCCCTTTTGGTATTTTTGTATTGGTATTTTTGGTTAATTTCGGTTATATTCGGCTTGCTATCGGTTATGTTAGGTTAATCTACTTAATTTGGATAACATTCGGGTTATTTATGGTTATATATTTATCTAACCGATCCATAACCGAAAAGTAATTTCAAAAATTCTAAATGGTTATAATATTAGTATATCCAAATTACCTCCTTAAACCAAACACAATATAACCATAACCAAACTGATAAATTAAAACCTATAATGTTGGAAATATGAACCCTACACCTCAAAACCTAACCCTAACCCTAACCCTAACCCCTAAATGTCATGTTTTGAATGTTTTACACATTTTGATTAGAATGTGTAAAAATCACTCCTTTTCTATAATTATTACTTTTTATTGGTTATAATGATTGTAATATTTATTTTTCTATTCTAAATTTTAATTTTGAGTTATAATAATTTCAATTTATAAATATTTCATAAGTCAGCCGTTTATGTCGATAACTCAGCCATAACTTACTCAATTGTTGAAGAAATACTTTTGTTAAAAAATATAAGTTTTGAAAATTCAAATTCAAATTTTGAATTCCTTTTAAATAATAAATCGCTAAAATCTCCCTCATTTATTACGCGTGTGGTTCTTAACAAGAAACATAATTATTGTTTGCGTCTCCCCAACATTACTTTTTGTATTCTCGAGAAGGTATATAATTATTTAATATGGCCGTTGCATAACTCAGCCGTAACACCATTAATATGACCCTTGATTTGGTTTCGTAGCAGTTGATAACTCAGCGAACCCTCAAATTAGAATGATTAAATAACCAACCAAACCGAACCAAACCGGAAACTATTTTTTCCATTATTTTCGGTTAATTTCGGTTATATTTTGCTTGCTATCGGTTATATTTTGCTTGCTATCGGTTATATTAGGTTAATCTACCTAATTACAATATATTTTGGGTTATTTATGGTTATATATTAATCTAACCGATCCATAAACGTAAATAACAGAAAAGTAATTTTAAAAAAATTTTAAATTCAAAGGGTTATCATATTAGTATATCCAAATTACCACCTTAAACCAAACACAATATAACCAAAATCAAACTGTTAAATTAAAACCCATACTGTTGCTCATCTGAACCCTACACCTCAAACCCTAACCCTAACCGCTAAATGTCATGTTTCGAATGTTCTACACATTTTGATTAGAATGTGTAAAAATCACTCTTTGTCTATAGTTATTACCTTTTATTGCTTATAATGATTGTAATATTCATTTTTCCATTCTAAATTTTAATTTTGAGTTATAATAATTTTAATTTACAAAAATTTCATAAGTCAGACGTTTATGTCGATAACTCAGCCATAACTTACTCAATTGTTGGGAATAATTTATTATGAGAAAAGCTGACTTTATGTATTTATTATGTATGGATCTGAGCATGCACAGAATTAGGGATTGTTCGCGATTCCCCAACAACACTTTTTCTGATAATTTATTAGGAATCTGAGAGAACTAAAGACCCAGACCAGAAAGAAGAATACATTTGAATATCTCATAACTCAGCCGTACGAAGTACATAATTCAACCGTAATTCATAACTCAGCCGTGTGAAGTAAATAACTCAGCTGTAACTTAACCGTAAAATCAGCCATAACTTTGAAAATAGACAAATCAATGTTTTACATATCCAAGTACAATTCATACAAAAAGAAATCCAAATGTTTTACATATCATAGTACAATTCCTACCAAAAGAAACAAAACGAAGGACATAATGCATTATTTAAACTGACCCATAAAATCAGGTGCCTCATCGAAGATTTCTGTTGCCATTTTAAGGCGTATAGCTTGGATATTTTGATCACATATGCCATCGAAAGACAAACCAAGCGCTAGACATTCTACAAACTTTAGAGAGTACACGCCACAGTCACCAACCGGTACGTTTTGAGGGATCTTGGAGGCACTCCTCCTCCTGAAACTGAACTGACTGAATGTAGGTGTACGATATTTGTGAGGAATTATATCGTTCATCATCGCTGGAATCATCAGAGTAAACTCCCTACAAGCATTCAGAATTTTGATATCATTGTCTTTGGTTTTTTTGTCCCTCGATGATATCATAGCAAACAATATGCCTCTTGATGAGATCCACGTGAAGCGCCACCTAGTGATCGCCTCTAGTTTGTGGAGTAATATACAGGTGCTCCACATCTTATATCCACTTCAAATTAGTCGGTTGATATTGTGGAATCAAACCATTAACTAGCTCTTCATAACTGTTGTCTTGTCTTTGAATTTAAACAATTTGGGTTTCATCTCGAACTGAGCATAGTCACGAACCATCGTACTGGTGAACCACGGGTCTATAAATGCAATGCGTTTGTTGTGGAATGGGAAGAGATCTCGTTTGTACCTAACCCTGAGGAGTCTCATATACGCGCCCATGTGCTGCAAAACAGAAAACTGAGTAGTAAACAACAACTCAGCCATAATGTAAGTCAGCCGTAAACAATAACAACTCAGCCATTATGTATTATAACTCAGCCATAAATATAACAACTCAGCCATTATGTATTATAACTCAGCCGTAAACATAACTACTCAGCCATTATGTATTATAACTCAGCCGTAAACAATAATAACTCAGTCATTATGTATTATAACTCAGCCGTAAATAATAATAACTCAGCCATGATGTATTATAACTCAGCCATAAACAATAATAACTCAGACATCAAGTTAAACTTACTTCATCAGACAGCCCCCCAAAGTGATCATCCTTCACTGGCCAATTTTTTCTTTCGGTGATGAGAGTCCTATAGAATTCAATCTCGACTGTTGTCTGGCCTAATGGTATATGCCTAACAAATAAATAAACACAGGTTAATATAATGTTAACAAGCTGTGATTAACAAGGGTCTAAAGGGTCATACTTGGCTGTCTTTAGGTACTCCAAAAGTTTTTTCAACTGCACCGGATCAACCGGTGCCAGAGGATCATATATTCCAGCTCCAGGTACACAGTTCTTCCTCATGCACGTCAGTCCGTTGTCTCCAATATAAGGAAAAATCTTTGCTTGTGGAGCTTGTTCTGTATTCATCGCACTTCCATCCGGGGATAGCTTAACACTAGCAAGCCTTAAAGCTTTAATTCTATCAAGCCTAATCTTTTCCTCCGCATCATCATCAGACTCAGGTTCAAGGAAATCGTTTTCAGCCATAAACTCAGATGTCATATCACATACACTGCTGTCAGCAGTGTCGGCACCAGCGTTTGCACCAGCTTCAGCTCCCCCCTCACTCAAAATAGGTGCTGCAAAATTCAACGGCCTCACGAAAGTAGGCTTAGCAGTCGCCCACACGGCAGTAGGCTTAGTAGTCTTTCTACTTCTTTTCTTTTGCTTATTATCTCCAACCTCCTCGGCTTCTGCCTTCTTTGCCACCGCCAACTCTTTGGCATTCTTTGCCACCATGGCTTTTGTCTTCTTTGCCTCTATTTCTTTGGCCTTCTTTGACTCTATTTCTTTGGCATTTTTCCTCGTGTTAGGCCGTTGATTTGGTTTCGTAGCAGCTGGAGACTTCTTCATGAAATTAAGAGGATCATCTTTATCAAACTCTTTATTCAGATTCTTACTGATCCCAGCCAAACCACTGCCATCTACGTGTATAACATAGCGAAGACAATTAAAGATAATGATAACTCAACCTAAACATTCTGGAAAATCAGCCATAAAATTAACATAAATCAGACATTACCGGAGGACTGTTGATAGAGTAGTTTTGTTGCATTTTTCCTGGAACTTTTGGTGTCTGTAGTTTTTCCTGAAGGTCTGGTGGTACCAGTGACATTATCTTGAAATTTGAACATGCATCAGTCGTGTTTTGGCCAGTTTGCCCAACACCCATGGAAAGCACGTGCTCTTTCATATGTTTGAGTTCACTCTCAAAAGATCCAAGCCTGGTTCCAAACCTTTCATTCATCCTCTTTTCTATTCTATCTCCAATCTGCTTCTCCAGATTCGCAGCAATGTTTTTTTCGAAGCTGTCAAACCTTGAGGTTAAATTAGACACCAACTCAACGAGAGTTCCAACCGACCCAACCGACACATCATCTCCAGCATCTTCCTCCTCACTAGCACACTGAAACAAATACACAAACCGTCGTAAACAAGATAACAAAAGATTACATATAATATAAACTCACTATACACCATATCACTTACCTTTATTCCTTTCTTCTTCTTCTTCCTCTTCTGTGCAGCTCCTTCACCAGATTCACCACCCTGACTGTTGGAAACTTCCACCTTCTGGACTTTCTGCTTCTTTGCGGGAGGAGATTCAGAATCAACAGCTGCTTTAGCTTTTAGTTTTTTTTCTTATCACTCCCCTTAACATCCCAAAAACCTTTAACAAACTTATCCTCATGTATGTCTTGGATAAGGCGATCAAGTGCTGGGTCGTCTTCTTGACCTGGCCACGTATGAAATAGCTCGCGTACATCATCCTTCATAACCATTTTAGTCACACGCAGCTGTAACATAAGAGATTATGAAACCCATTAGTAAATCATAACTCAGCCATCACTAAATAATAACTCAGCCATCACAAAATCATAACTCAGCCATTACAAAATAATAACTCAGCCATCACAAAATAATAACTCAGCCATCACTAAATCATAACTCAGCCATCACTAAATCATAACTCAGCCATTACTAAACAATCACTCAACCACATATAAACCTTACCTCACCAAGCGCTCTGATCTCTTCAGCAATTACAGATTCCATCGTTGAACCTGTACGGTTTCCACCCCAATGAAGCAACGATATGCCACCATTTTCTTTTTTTGCATTCCCAAATCGTTCTCCAAAGCATTGGACTGACTCATATGCCCAAGCCTGTAACACGGGTGTTAAACCACTAAGGGTGTACGATCCTCCCGTAGGCTTCAACATCTTTACAGAAACAAACTCAGCCACATGCATTAATAAAATCATAAATCAGTCGTAAAGCATACAGTAACTCAGCCATCGAATCGAATAGATCTAACAAATCAGCCATCATATGTAAATCAACGACGGCGACAATCAGCCGTAAACTATCGACAAAACCCCTTAATCAGGCGCAAAACTCAAAAATAAAGAGGAAGACACATACCGGAACTCAAAAATGAGACGGCTTAGACGAAAACGAACAAGAGAGAGAGAGTTTTCGCCGATGAAGAGAGAAAGAGTGAATGAGGATATCGAGCGAGGACGGCGAGAGATAACGGCGAGAGATGACGGCGAGAGATGACGGCGAGAGATGACGGCGAGAGAGTAGAGAAAGACAGAATATCGTCGACGGAATTAGGGTTCGTCGAAGAGAGAGATAGATTTCGCCGACGAGAGAGAGAGAGTTTTTTTTATTCGCGGTTTGTGAACAGTGAAAACTGTTCACTTTCCCTCTCATTTGATATAAACAAGAAAATTGTCGATTCTGGGAAAAAAACTGACTAGTGACGTGGAAAATCAAAAATGATGTGTATTTTAATTTGCTGATGTGTATCTTTTTTTTTTTACTCAAAATCGAAAAACTAAACCCAAGGGGTAAATTCTAATTACACCCAGGGCTTTTGGATAACATTTGGATAACATTGTAATTACACCCAGGGCTTTTTGGATAACATTTGTAATCATATCATATCAACTTTTGGATAACATTTGAGTAATTCTTTCTCAAAACAATGAAGATCTTCAGCTTCGTGCTTTTGGTGATAACAACCTTCACGATGCTCTTTGGTTCTTGTTCGGCTACTGTCTACACCGTTGGGGATTCCGATGGATGGATTGCCAAAAAAGGATTCTATAACGAATGGGCCAAGGAAAATGTTTTTTACGTAGGAGACTCTTTTGTCTTCAAATACGATCCCTCCGTCAACGACGTTACTCAAGTTTGGGGCGCTTTAGAATTAGAATTCTGCGATACTTTTTCTCCTAAAGCCGTCTACAGGACAGGACATGATGTGGTAACTTTCACGGAACCCGGAGAGCACTACTTCATCAGCTCAAATCAAGCTCAATGCACACTTGGACAGAGGCTCGACGTTCTTGTTGTTCATGACCCATCACGTCCTATTCCTCCACCACCACCGAGCAAGATCCTTCCTCCCGGGGAAACCTACAAGGTCGGTGACTTTAAAGCATGGAGTGTTCCTGAAAAGAGTGACTACTATAACAAGTGGAGTGAGGATAAATTGTTTCATGTAGGAGATAGTCTACTTTTCGAATACAACAACGAAATAAATGACGTTTTAGAGATTAGTGGTGATCTTGAATTCATATCCTGCGACCCGAATTCTCGCGTAGCCATGCACACGACAGGCCATGATCTCGTTACGCTCACCAAACCAGGAGTTCACTATTTCACTAGCTCATAGACGAGTTGTGGTCAAACCATTACCCAAAGCTGTTACTTTCACCAATTTTCCGAAGAAGATGGATTTGTCAGCTATGGACCGCCTCACAAAGTGGTTAAGCACTTTCAGACCCCAGCCCCATCCATCACTAAAGTTTTTTTTTATAAATATAATGTTAAATTATATTCAAAATAAAAATAAACATTGTTACAACTGGGACATCTGTATATAGAGAGGTAGGACCTATTATCATATCAAAACAAAAGCATAAAAATTACAATTGCCGGGAGACGTCTCCAATTCCCCTTCCTCCTCTCCCACCGTTTTATTATGGAATGCTTAGAAGATTTGTTTAGACCACGAACATTCCAAGAAAAAACTAGACATTATGTTGCGAGGGAGGCTTCCTACTCTGATTAGGAGCAAGAAGATTTGATACTACCTTATGAGCTGTTTTGGTGCCACGCGGTAAGTAAGGCCGTAAAGGGACCTCTCCCTGCGAACCCCGTACCTGAGTGCCAACTTCAGAGTGCCAAACCGTAGCCGAACCGGCCTTCACAACCTTAGCAGGCGGTGGAGCTACTTCTCCTCCTTCCCCCGCTTGAGATTCTTCTTCAGCTCCCAAAACAGAGTAAGAGTTTGAAAGCAGAGAAACCACACCAGACTTCGAAGAGTCAACCCTTTTACTTGGGCTACAACCCGGTTTTGGAGTTTGCCAACCTTCTGCCTCCTGCATCTCGACATCTTCACAAACATCTTTCTCGTGGTTGTCATTCCTCGAGATAGACGGGCCCGCATCCACAACTTCATGGTGATCCGAAGATGGAATCATAGCAACAGTCGTGGCCAAATGCAATGGGGAATGTTGAACCTGCTGCTGACTGACAAGTAACTCCTCATGGGGCAAACAAGTAGACATAAGATGGCCCCATTTCTTGCAACGTGAGCAACGTGGAGGTAACCACGGGTAACTATAACAAATAACGGTGTCCAATTGCCCTTCATCACTAACGTTTTTGTGTTTATTTGGTTTGAAATTAGCTAATTAGAGTTTATCTAATTACTGGTTCAATGGTTGTAAGTTTGCAGACTCTGTTTTTCTTTTGCTTGTTTCCTTACGACCCAAGTTTTGTTTTCAGTACTGATGTAACGTTTCAGATTTTATTCATTATATATATCGAAACATTATTTAAATTTCAGTTTAGTTCTTCCAATGTTTTGTCTCAAGAGTCAAGATTCTGTTATGTAATAATTAACTACCGGGTACACAAGTGCCTCCCTGCTTCAATCACCGAGCTACTGCTGGGGGTTCCTTGAAGATCAAGTTGAATGAGTTGCCTAATCCTACATCCTTGAGATTTAAGGCTTGTGTCATGCTGGTTATGGGTAAAGAATTTATGATACATCGGGGTTGATCTGGATTGACATCGTGGACAAAAAAAAATGATCACAAGGTTTAGGTTCAGTGTAATTGTGTAAACCAAATATCCATAGCGTAGATATCTTAACAGAGCATATCTACACATTTGAAGTTGAAACAGAAGAGGTGACTTCCACCGAGCTTCGATTTGCGTTCACAACAAGCAAAGACAACTGGAAGATCAGAGAATGCGGGCTACTCCAAATCTTGAAGGTTCCTTCATGTTGATGAGCATGAAGAAAGCTTCATAGATGGCTTTGGTGTCGACTGGGTTATCAATGTGTAATATTGGGTTTTTTTTTTTTTTTTTTTTTTCTAAGCATGTTAATATCATTAGAAATGAAAAAGTTTGGCTTTACAGAGGAAAAGCTCTTGGTTCTTGAACCTTGGCAAAAAGAATAAAAACAAGATTACAAGATTGGGAAAACTCTAAGAGAGTTCATTAAATCCGTCGCTGCATCAAGTTGCGGAAACGCTTTCGGTGCTGTCTGGCAGTGATGATGTTTTTTACCTCCTTATGGATAATCTTGAAAGTTTTGGTCGGAGGTATTGAGACTTGGTTGTGGATCAAGTTGTTGCGCTGCTTCCAGATGTGATAGATCGCTGCTTGAGAGACAATTTTACGCAAGAGAGACGGTGTTGTGTCTGCGGAAAGTCGAACCCAAGATAGGAGTTCTGCCCAGGACAGAGGTTGTTGCGTTGTTGGAGCAATACATAACAAAACCAGTCGCCAAATTTCGGAAGCGAAGAAGTAAGTGAAGAAGAGGCGGTCTCGAGACTCAATGTCTAGGGAACAGAAACTGCAGGCTGGAGAATGGATGAGTCCCCAGGAGAACAACCTATGCTTAGTTGGAAGTCGATTTAGTTGAGCCACCCACATGTTGAAAGCGTGCTTAGGGATGGCCCCTTTGAACCAGACTGCAGAACTCCAAGTAGTTTCCTCACTCCTTGGTCTTAGGCGAGACCAAGTTCTTGAAGTGGAGAAGCCATTACACTTAACAGAATCCACAACCCAATTGAACTCATCCGACTGAGCAGGATTTGGTGTAGCTTGAGCAGATGTCAAATACGTGTGGAGATTCAGCTCAACGTTAGATCTAAGGTGAGCGAGGTTCCAGATATTGTCCCTAAAAACGTCTTTGATTTTTGCTTGTAGGGGAACTCGAAGCTTCCTGGGACCAGTTGGACCTATAATCTTGAGCAGGGGGCCCATAGGCGTCCAGGAATCATACAAAAACTTATTGTGTTCCCTGATCCAACAGTCGCTTTGACAAACTGTTCCGCCAGCGGTCGTAACCGTAGTAAGATTTCCAAATCCACGAGCTTTTAGGCGTTTCCTTGAGCTCCCAAAAGCTCTTGTTCTGAATGTTGTGGAACTTATGCCATTGAACCCAAAGCGAGTCACCACCTGAGAAGAGGAGCCAAACAAACCTTAGACAAAGTGTCTGGTTCCAAGAAGTGAGTCTGCGGAGACCTAGACCATCCTCATTTTTGGGAAGACAGACTGAGGTCCATGACACTTTTGCACCTGTTGAACCATCAATGCTTCCTGACCAGAGGAACCTGGAACAGAGAGATTCAATCCTTCTGATACACCCTCTTGGTAACATGAAAGTTGACATCCAAAAGTTTATTGTCCCATAGATTACTGATGAAATGAGTTGAGTCCTTCCAGCAGAAAGTTCTGACAGCACAACTTCTGAACTTGCGAGCCAGCTGGTCTAGCAAGGGCTCATACTCAGATAACTTCAATTTCCTATGCATTAGAGGGAGTCCAAGGTATCGTATTGGTAGTGAGCCAATTGGAAAACCATGCCTCGCCAAAGCAACTTCTTGCATCGGATTAAGGCCCACAAAGAACAGCTGAGTCTTCTCTTTATTGGTATGGAGCCCTGACCAAGAGGCAAAGTCCTCTAGGGTTTCATTTATACCATGAAGGGAGGCTTCTGATCCGTCGAAGAAGATCATGACATCATCCGCAAACATCAAGTGAGTTAGAGCAATACCTGATGCATTTGGGTGGAATCTCATGTAGCTATTGGCAAATCTTGACTGTAGTAAATTTGAGAGCACCTCCATAGCCAGCACAAAGAGATATGGGGACATCGGATCACCCTGTCGCAGCCCCTTGGAGCTTTTAAAGTAACCACTCGAATGGCCATTAAGACAAACAGAGAAGGTTGGGGTTGTAATACACTCTTAAATCCATGCCACAAACTTCTCTGGTGCTCCAATGGCTCTCAAAGCGTTAAGAACAAAGGACCAGTTGAGAGAGTCAAAGGCTTTCTTAATATCAACTTTCATCATCGCTCTAGGTGATATGTTTTTCCTGTTAGGGCATCCGCAATGGGGAACACTTTAGGATGTTCTTAGAGTAAAAATATTATGAAAATAATCTAAGATCAGTAGTTAAGATCTTTTTGTTAAAAAGTTAATTATTGAGAGAACATGTTTAAGATCATAAGATTTAATAATATAATATTCTTAAACATATTACATTTATAAAAACTGTAAAAATAACATTTAAATTGCAAACTTATAAAACTTGTACTAAAATTCAAAATACAATACCAATTTTTTATGAAACAAAAAAAACATTAAAGATTAAAAAAAAACAAACAAACATATTACTTAATTAAAACAAACAAATATTTTATTTAATTAATACATAGTTTAAATCAAATCCTTTTTTAATTTGTGAAAAATTATTTGCAAAAAATTGTATCCAATCACAGCTTGCCACGTCAGCTTAGAACTGAACCTAGATCAGTTCTACATCAAGAACTGGACAACATGTTCTTATGCCACTATTCATTATATTTATAATTTTAATGGGCTAAGAACACACCAAGTGTTCCCCCATTGCGAATGGCCTTATATCCTTGGACAACCTCCAAAGCTAATAACACATTTTCTGCCAAAAGACGGCCAGGCATGAAAGCCGACTGAGCTGGTGAAATGACCTTCGTCAGGAACGCTTTCAGCCTTGACGCTAGGAGCTTAGCTATAACCTTATATAGAGTGTTGAGGCATGAGATAAGTCTGAAGTCTGATGCTCTCTCAGCATTTGTTGATTTTCAAATTAGGACTAAGGTTGTTGCATTCCACTGTTTAAGTAGCTTTCCGGATCTAAAAAGCTCCGATACTGCATCAGTAACCTCTGGGCCTATAACACTCCAGCATCCCTGGAAGAATTCGGTTGAGTAACCATCTGAACCACTGGTTTTGTTCCTGGGGAGCGAGAAGAAAGCTTCCTTGATCTCCTCCGCTGAGAAGATGCTTACCAGGTTTTGTTGTTGATCAATGGAGATCCTAAAAGGGAGAAGAAGCTCCATATCATTTTGAATCAACTCCGATATTTAGGCTTCACCCCCAAGTAGTTCAGAGAAGTAGTGAACACAGTGCTCCCTGATCTCCTTTAGGGTTTCTATTTTCTGGTTGTCCTTGTAGTGACCCTCACTAAAGAATAAAATTTTCCTGAAGAATTGACCCGGAAGGAGATCAAAAAGGAAGGAAGTTCCGAGAGACGGAAAAAAACTCGCTAAAAATAATATTTTACTAAGCGGAGTTAGTGGAGTGGAAGAAGTTAATTAAGTATTCATAGTGGAGGAACCACTAGGGAATTATTTAATTGGTGGAGAGATAGTGGAGAGGAATATTCCCTCCCACTCGATTTTGTCTCAAGACAGTGGAGGAACCACTAAGAAATTATTTTAATTACTCAAGAGTGTGAGTGGAGGAGAATATTTCTAGATGGCATCGAAAATATGTGAGTGGAGGAGAACATTCTAGATTCCTTGGAGAATTTAGTGAGTGGAGGAGCATATTCTTTGATGCCATGCAACTTAGATGAATGTCAGCGTGACACATCGCCTCCTGAAGTGTCATCACCACACACCTGAGAATGAGAAGGCGACACCTTACCTCTTTTTGCATGTCCCCACTACTTCACTCAAGACTCTATAGATAGCCTCATTCGTTCTTATTTGAAAAAGAGAAAAGAGAGGAGTGCTAAGGGATGTCGAGAGTGAGAGAGAAGAGAAGAGAGCAAAGCTCTGGAGAATTGTTGGAGAAAATTTTGCCGATCAGTGGTTGCATCTGCGAAGTGGAGATCAAAGCTACCAAGGATTCCGGTGGGTTTTTTTGGGTTCTTCGAAAATCTGTGAGTTTCAGGAAGCATAGACCTGAACTAGATTGGAGTGGCGGCTCAATCTAGTGTCAGTTTGCATGTGCATATAGTTGCATTTCTGCTTGATTTTCTTGGGTGAATTTCTTGAGTCTTGCATGCACTTTGAGTTGGTTGCTCAGTGTCGGTTGTACTCCATGGTAGATCTTATGCATGATTGCGGATCTGCATTGAAGATCTATTGCATGTGAGGTTAAGTGATGGTATTTAGTGTTTTATAAGTTCTTTAAGGCTTATAAACTTGAATACCCACTTTTGGTGAGGACTTGATGTGTTATAAGTTCTTTAAGGCTTATAAACATAAGTACCCATAAGGATATGGAAGGTCTTAGTGTGTGGCGAGTGACAAGGGGGTCCAGCGGCTATAAGCACACTAAGACAGAGATGTGTCTGACCTTCGCCCAGTTGGTTACGACACGCAGCAAACAAGGGTGTTGTGTTGCATCTCGAATGCGCGGAGAGACTTGGTTAGCTACCATGGCCGGAGCTCGACATGACGGTGTAGTTTATGAGGAAAGTCTGATTGCATGCCTAGGGTGGATGCAATGCGGCGAAAATGGATGTTTGGCGAGAGGCAGCACATCTGGGCCCTAGTAACTTGTTTAAAAATATTTATTTTTATTCAAGTTTGCATGTTGTAGATTGCTTGCATTTTTGTGGCTTTTTAGCTTTTGCATGCTTTCTCTGTTGATTGTTTGTTGTGTGTGATTGCTTGTTGTGTGTTGCATGATTGATTTCTTGTGATTGGGGTTGGGGTGGGAATCTGATCTTCTGCAGGGACCCCTGAAACTCACTAAGTAATCTTAGATTACTTATGATGGTGTTTGTCCTGCAGGCAACCAGTAGAGGGTGTTAGAGGACGTGTTGGACGATAGGAGCCCGGAAAGTAGATTTTGTGCCTTTGTATAAAGAAAAAGTATGTTATATTTTATAAGAAAAATATGTATAATCTTTTTGGCAATAGGCCTGGCCATAACCGCTATAAATATTTTGTTAAGACTTGTGAAATATTTTATTTAATAAAGAATCGGTTTTATATTCGAATACGAGTAACGGCTCATAGATCCTTGTCCGGGACTGCGCAACACTTGGGCATCGCAAAGGTATAAAAGCCTATGTGGTGTCTAAAGTGGTGGAAACCTCACTGATGGATCGGTCAAGGCCATTAATGGGTTTAGAACCTAGGCCAGGTCGTTGGTGATCGTTTCCAAGTGGCGTCTCAGGGCCGTTTTGGGTATTTCCGGCCTTAGGACAGTTC
>NC_025693.1:13298844-13309133 GCF_000633955.1 Camelina sativa
ATCACTGATCCAGTAACGTTGAAGGAGAACTAATGATCTGCTATTACTCGAACGAATTCATCATTTTGAAGCAGCAGGTTGTAAAATTTGAAAGGACGCTTTTCTTTAATATGATCAGAGCACAAAGAAACTCCACATGAGACGTGATCAGAATCCTATCCAACTTTTTAGCGACTGGTCTGAGATTTGACCTGTTCCACCATGTGAAAAAGTTTCCCCGAAAGGTAAGATCAGCTAGATCCGCGTGAATCAGACACTCCCTGAAGTCTCGAATTCTCCTGCCAACATTTAGAGTGGATGGTCGAGAATGCTTCACAGGATCGAGAACTTGATTGAAATCTCCCATCACTAGCCATGCTTTATTTGCCACTACTTGGGAATCAGCTAGTTCCACCAACTCAGCCCACAACTCCAGCCTTTTGCTTACCTCATTTGAAGCATACACGATGGAGACCACGACCCACTCTTTTGCATCAGGAAATAACACATCACAGACAACCATTTGCAGCGACTTACAACAGACCACCACCTTAACAGACGGATGCCAAAGAACCCAGATTTTTCCCAAATCTGAAAAATTGTAGTTATCTTCAAAAAGCCAGCCAGGTGGAAAATTATCTATAAACTTCTTCATTTTAACCTGGTTGACGTGAGTCTCTATGAGCCCACCAAAAAAGGATTGTTTACCTTTTATCCATTTTCTAAAACCGCTTCTAAGGCTATAGATATTAAAGCCGCGGACGTTCCAACAAAAAAGGTTCGTACACATATTTAAGATGTGGATTTGAGGCTCTTGCCTTGCTGAACCTTGCGTTGTCTCTTAGACAACACTTCTTGAAATTTCTCCAAAAAATCTTCCCCACTGTCGGTGTACGAACCTTTTTACTGTCCAACAAATGTTACAGTCTTGGTCCAACAAATAGTGGATATGGTTCTGA
The DNA here is from genome assembly GCF_000633955.1 of Camelina sativa. Taxonomy (NCBI): domain Eukaryota; kingdom Viridiplantae; phylum Streptophyta; class Magnoliopsida; order Brassicales; family Brassicaceae; genus Camelina; species Camelina sativa. The sequence continues at coordinate 13,299,783 of NC_025693.1, forward strand.
GCAAATCTTGAGGCTACTATTCGGTGGAAATAGGCAGTATTACTGTCCCCATCAGCTAACCAAGAAATACTGGATCTATGCCTGAAGAAAGCTTCCTCCGCTCTATGCAACACCTGCCATATTCTCTCTGCTTCAAGCTCTTGAGTCGCATTGGCCATTGAGGGATCTGCTAAAGTTTTTCTCTGCGCTTCTATAAGGACTTCATGAGCTTGTGCAACCTTTTTCTCAATGCCTGAGTAGTTGGGTCTACTGAAATCGCAAATACACTTCTTAAGGAATTTCAGCTTTAAGGAAACTCGTAGCATCACTGATCCAGTAACGTTGAAGGAGAACTAATGATCTGCTATTACTCGAACGAATTCATCATTTTGAAGCAGCAGGTTGTAAAATTTGAAAGGACGCTTTTCTTTAATATGATCAGAGCACAAAGAAACTCCACATGAGACGTGATCAGAATCCTATCCAACTTTTTAGCGACTGGTCTGAGATTTGACCTGTTCCACCATGTGAAAAAGTTTCCCCGAAAGGTAAGATCAGCTAGATCCGCGTGAATCAGACACTCCCTGAAGTCTCGAATTCTCCTGCCAACATTTAGAGTGGATGGTCGAGAATGCTTCACAGGATCGAGAACTTGATTGAAATCTCCCATCACTAGCCATGCTTTATTTGCCACTACTTGGGAATCAGCTAGTTCCACCAACTCAGCCCACAACTCCAGCCTTTTGCTTACCTCATTTGAAGCATACACGATGGAGACCACGACCCACTCTTTTGCATCAGGAAATAACACATCACAGACAACCATTTGCAGCGACTTACAACAGACCACCACCTTAACAGACGGATGCCAAAGAACCCAGATTTTTCCCAAATCTGAAAAATTGTAGTTATCTTCAAAAAGCCAGCCAGGTGGAAAATTATCTATAAACTTCTTCATTTTAACCTGGTTGACGTGAGTCTCTATGAGCCCACCAAAAAAGGATTGTTTACCTTTTATCCATTTTCTAAAACCGCTTCTAAGGCTATAGATATTAAAGCCGCGGACGTTCCAACAAAAAAGGTTCGTACACATATTTAAGATGTGGATTTGAGGCTCTTGCCTTGCTGAACCTTGCGTTGTCTCTTAGACAACACTTCTTGAAATTTCTCCAAAAAATCTTCCCCACTGTCGGTGTACGAACCTTTTTACTGTCCAACAAATGTTACAGTCTTGGTCCAACAAATAGTGGATATGGTTCTGAGCAAATCTTGAGGCTACTATTCGGTGGAAATAGGCAGTATTACTGTCCCCATCAGCTAACCAAGAAATACTGGATCTATGCCTGAAGAAAGCTTCCTCCGCTCTATGCAACACCTGCCATATTCTCTCTGCTTCAAGCTCTTGAGTCGCATTGGCCATTGAGGGATCTGCTAAAGTTTTTCTCTGCGCTTCTATAAGGACTTCATGAGCTTGTGCAACCTTTTTCTCAATGCCTGAGTAGTTGGGTCTACTGAAATCGCAAATACACTTCTTAAGGAATTTCAGCTTTAAGGAAACTCGTAGCATCACTGATCCAGTAACGTTGAAGGAGAACTAATGATCTGCTATTACTCGAACGAATTCATCATTTTGAAGCAGCAGGTTGTAAAATTTGAAAGGACGCTTTTCTTTAATATGATCAGAGCACAAAGAAACTCCACATGAGACGTGATCAGAATCCTATCCAACTTTTTAGCGACTGGTCTGAGATTTGACCTGTTCCACCATGTGAAAAAGTTTCCCCGAAAGGTAAGATCAGCTAGATCCGCGTGAATCAGACACTCCCTGAAGTCTCGAATTCTCCTGCCAACATTTAGAGTGGATGGTCGAGAATGCTTCACAGGATCGAGAACTTGATTGAAATCTCCCATCACTAGCCATGCTTTATTTGCCACTACTTGGGAATCAGCTAGTTCCACCAACTCAGCCCACAACTCCAGCCTTTTGCTTACCTCATTTGAAGCATACACGATGGAGACCACGACCCACTCTTTTGCATCAGGAAATAACACATCACAGACAACCATTTGCAGCGACTTACAACAGACCACCACCTTAACAGACGGATGCCAAAGAACCCAGATTTTTCCCAAATCTGAAAAATTGTAGTTATCTTCAAAAAGCCAGCCAGGTGGAAAATTATCTATAAACTTCTTCATTTTAACCTGGTTGACGTGAGTCTCTATGAGCCCACCAAAAAAGGATTGTTTACCTTTTATCCATTTTCTAAAACCGCTTCTAAGGCTATAGATATTAAAGCCGCGGACGTTCCAACAAAAAAGGTTCGTACACATATTTAAGATGTGGATTTGAGGCTCTTGCCTCGCTGAACCTTGCGTTGTCTCTTAGACAACACTTCTTGAAATTTCTCCAAAAAATCTTCCCCACTGTCGTCACCATCAGGATCAGAGGAGAACGTATCCGATGAATCAGTCTCCACTTCCGCGGACCCGGCGGAATCCTTACTAGAACTGGTCAGAGGCTGTGTGATCTTACTCTGGATGGACAGGCCCCTAGACTCGCCTTTATAGAGCAAAGGAGGAGGCGGGGGTGGGGCACTATCCTGAAGTTGATGCCCCTTCTCAGTAGCTACCAAGGGTTTATGAGAAACTCGCACATAGACCATCTTTGGTACTTTCACTGGTTCTTTCGCTGGGGTAGCCACGTGACTTGAAATTAAATGCAGGCTGGGAGAAAAAATAAAAACAAAGATAGTGAAGATGGAGAAGAGGACGAGAAGGTGAAGAAAGAATCTTAGTCATGGCACGTGAAAACCCATGGATTTGTCTGTTACATTTCATAATCTTATATTGTAAATTAAAAAGAGAAAACTATCAAATGTGCCATGAACAATGTTTTTTTCTTTCCAAATGTGCCGTAATCGATTTGGCCTTTCCAAATGTGTTTCCAAATGTGTTTCCAAATGTGTCATACCTATGGCATAAGCGCAAATAAGAAAGACGGAATTAGCCTTGGTGGACAACATTTTTGGTCTTCGGTAGACAAGTTTAATCTTCGTGGACGATTTTAATCTCCGTAGGCGTCACCATAGGGAAGCTGTTTTAAATGAGGTGGAGGATGAGCTAGACAAGCTCCTTCGCAGAGGAACTTCTCTCGAGGTAGATGTTGCTTTGTGGCGCCACTCAAATACTGAGTTCCGGCCCAGTTTCTCTTCCTCGGACACATGGATGCAACTCCGTCAAGGTAAGCCACAAGTCACCTGTTCTAGAGCTATTTGGTTCTCTGATTATGTCCCGAAGTTCTCGTTCATGCTCTGGCTCGCTACCTAGAACAGACTTACAACGGGTGCTTGTATGATTGCTTGGAACAGAGGGGTGAATCCATCCCGTGGGGTTTTCCAAGGGGAAAAGGGCCATTTCATGCCCGTACACATCACAAAAGTGCGAATTGCTGCCTGTACAAACAAGGAATGCCAATTTAGACATGTACCCTAATACATTTCTAATTTCATACCTGTACTCATAAAATCGAGTCAATTACAAAGTCCACGTTAACAGATTTAAGTCAACCGTTAGAGATGCTGACTCAGAATCCACGTGTGTATTGACGTGCAATCGCAAATGCAAAACGACGCCGTTTTGATACGTTTTCCTTGCAAAAATATTGTGGACATTCCACACTCTTGGGAGATTCGAACCCTTGAACTCAAATATTTCCAGCATTGGACTTAACCAATTGATTCCACAACAACACTCAGTAATATGATACAATTATATTCTTATAAACCTAAGGTAGCATCCAAATCGAAAAAAATGTGGGAAATACATACCCCTGGGGGTCGAACCCGCGTCCTCAGATTTTAATAGCGTAGGACATAACCAATTGACCCAACAACATTGCTCTGATATATCACACAATTTTATCCTTATAAAGCGAAAAGATATCGGGTCTGATTGGTAACGTAGTCAAAGCTGTAGAGAAAAGCTGTAAGCTGAAGCTGTAAGCTGTTACGGAATAGTGCAAAGCTGTAAGAAAGAGCTGTACGTGAAAGTTGTACAAAAAAGCTGAGAGTAAAGCTTTTAATAAAGTTTTTGGTAAAGTTTTTGTGATTGGTAAAAATTCAAAGCTGTACCATTTGTAATACTTTGTGTGTGTTTACCAATCAATACCATCTAAGTCCCAATTAAAAAACCAAAATCAATTTTAGTGTAACCAAATAATTTTATTTTATTTTCTCAAAAGTTTTTAATATAAACAGATGTATTAAAGTAGACGTAATCTAAAAAATTTAAATTAAAAATATGAATTAATTAATCTAAATTTTTAGATTGATTAAATTTTTTGGATTAATTCATTTTTAGATTAACTTTTTAATGAATTAAAGAAAAAATGAATTTTTTTTTAGATTAATTTTTTCTAAATTAATTAATCAAAATTTTTAGATTAAAAAATGTTAATTTTTTTAATGAATGAATTAATCTAAAAAATTAGATTAATTAGATTAATCTAATAAATTAGATTAATTAATTCATTTTAATGAATTAATTAATCTAAATTTTTTAGATTACATCTACTTTAATACATCTGTTCATATTAAAAACTTTTGAGAAAATAAAATAAAATTATTTGGTTACACTAAAATTGATTTTGGTTTTTTTAATTGGGACTTAGATATCTTTTCGCTTTATAAGGATAAAATTGTGTGATATATATGCGTAATGTTGTGGGATCAAGTGGTTATGTCCTACGCTATGAAAATCTGAGGACGTGGGTTCGACCCATGGGAGTGTGTATTTCCCACTTTTTTTTCGATTTGGATGCTACCTTAGGTTTATTAGAATATAATTGTATGATATTACTGAGTATTGTTATGGGATCAATTGGTTAAGTTCAATGTTGGAAATGTCCGAGATCAAAGGTTCGAATCTCCCCAGACTGTGGAATATCCACAATTTTTTTTGAGGAAAACATATTAAAACGGCGTCGTTTTGCATTTTCGATACACACGTGGATTATGAGTCAGCATCTCTAACGGTTGACTTAAATCAGTTAACGTGGACTTTGTAATTCGCTCGATTTTGTGAGTACAAGTATGAAATTAGAAATGTATTAGGGTACATGTCTAAATTGGCACTCCTTCTTTGTATAGGCAGCAATTCGCACTTTTGGGGTGTGTACGGGTATGAAATGGCTGGAACATTTATTTTTTGGTTGTGTCTACACTTCTCGGGTCTGGTCAGTGTTAGCTTGCAACCTCTTTCAGCGCCATTACACGAATAGTTTTGCACAGATTCTATCTCTCCTCTCTACATCGACGTTCCAAGGAACTACACGTTATCTTCTTTGACTTGTCTTCCATGCTGCTGTCCACACCATCTGGTGCGAGCAAAACAAGCGGCGTCATGGAGAACAACCACGCACTGCGGCTCAGCTCATTCAGGTTGTCGACCGTCTAGTCCGCAATAAAGTCTCCTCCGTCCAACGACATCGTTCTGACAAGCTGAAGGATGGGTTACACATTTGGTTCCAATCTTGATAGTTTTTTAAAACAGGCTTCCCACTTGCTCTAATTTTTTTTAACTCACTTTCAGTATAAGGACGCAACTATTGTACAAAGGCTTTTTTTTATTTGAATATAATTTCATATTCATTCAAAAAAAAAAATGTATCTACATTTGTTCTTATGAGAGTAAATATTAATTCTTTCATTCCTAAAAGCTCATCACACTCAATCATGGTATCAGAACAGGTTTGCTCATCAAACTCGTTCATCTTTATTTTATGTTATTAAGCCAAATGCTTCCACAATTCAAATTCATCATGAACCTCTGAATCTAAGTCATCGAGCTTTTTTTTTTATAAATTCAATTTATCATCAATTCATCATTGATCTCTGAATCAAACCATAGTGCTTCTTCTCACTTTTCTAAAACAAAAAATATATACATATTCATGATTTTATTTATCTAAGTTAAAAGCTTCTTTTCAATAATTTTTGGAGCTGTTCTTTTCCTTTAACGTTTTTTTAATAAACCAAAAAAAACAAATAAATTTCTTTCTTTTACAGTTTTCAAACCGATGCTTAAGTTATTTATTATGTTTCAATTCTTATTATAAAAAAAAGTCATCGGCTTCTCTTCTTCCTCTAAGACAAGATTCATCACCAAATCATTGCCTCCATCGCACCTTCATCTGCACCGCATCAGATCTATCACTAACAATCATTGCTTTTGTCAAAACACCCCAACTCCGAGCCATCTAATAATGTCACCAACCCAAGATATTTAATCTCAACCGCGACACCATCATCATCTATGGTCAATCTCAAAGTGTTTGCTTCAGATTTTCACTTCATACACACCTTGAGCTTGAAGGGGCGTATAGAAGGATCTGGGAGATCCTAATGATCAAAGAAGATATTCTAAATATCTTATATAATAAGAGAAGATTTTTCTCAACTTTTGCTTAGAACATGACATCTGGCTTATTATATAACTGACACATGTCCTCTCTTATTCTTAAAGGCCATTGTTTTTACATTTTCAAATTGGGCCTAACAAAATAAAACTAGTTACAAGTCCAGCAAATATAATTGACAGCCTTTACACCCATCAGGAGGATATGAACCAAACGATGTCAAATTCACCTATACTCACTTTCTCACAATCATCGTTCCCAGCAGCTACCACCTCCGATGTACCTTCACAAAAATCTCCTAATCCTTGGGTTTCTTTGGTTTAATTTTCCTACTCCACCACCAAATTCTAAATCATTTCTGGTTTAATATCTGTGTCAAGATCCCGAACACCTATTTGAAGTTCTGAATTGTATGTAACATTAATCCTGTCCAAAATCGTTTTTAAATTGCTTGGTATCAAATTTAGAAATATTAAGAAAGGGGTTTAGATCTTCACTACCAATTAGAATCATATAAACCATTATTATGACGTTATTTGTATTACTTATTACAATCTTTAAGGTAATTAAAAAATTCCATTGAAGTATATCCTTCATTTTCATCATTACGTTTACCACCCAATTATAACGTAATGAAAATAATACCAAACACCTATGATTTCATGGTCATTAACATTTCATTCCAATCCCTGATTACTCTCCCTCATCCATTACATTAAGTTTTTTTTTTTAATAACAACCTTTGACGACACTCATCTTTTCTCTCACACACCATGGGTAAAACGAAAACAATAGCACCCTACTCTACCCTTGATTCAACCTCCAACGAAATACACAACGCTGGTATCAATAGGATTGTTGTTTGGGTCATCCATATTTGGGAAGTTCGAGACTTTTGAAGAAAAAATATGTTACTTATTGTTCCTAATGAAAATGTCTCCTTACTGATGAAAATGTGTATTATCTCTATGATTGTTCCTCTTGACCCCTGATTTACCTCCATTTTAACACATTCATTTAGCCTTTGTTTCAGGATTGTGCTATACAAGCTTCAGTTGTTCCTAATTGTGTGTCTAAGTTTCAAGATCAATTGGTTAAAGGCCAGTTGTACAGCATCAATGATTTCGATGTTGTTGCATCCTCCAACCGTTATCGTCGCACCAAGCACAAGTGGAGAATTGTTTTCACGGAGAAAACGTCTTTGGAGACTGTTAAAAAATGACAATGCTCTATTGGTTTTGATTATTTTAGGTTCTCTACTTTTTCAGACTTGCTTGATATGGTAAACAAGGGTGAGGAGCTTCCAGGTAACAACCTTTTTTGCATTGTTCGTATTTCTGGTCTCTTAGCTTCCACTCTGTTCTTCAGTATATGATTTATATCTACATTTACCCACTCACCAGATGTTGTTGGCCAAATATCCTCGTCTCGAACATTTGAAAACAAAGATCAGAACCACCCTTCAAAGACAACTTTCAGTTTAATACTGACTTGCATTTTAGAAAGGTATTGGGTTTTTTTTTTTTTTTTCAGATTTGTTCTACATTTTGTAAGTCTGTAACTGTGTAACATTTATGGTGTTTGTTGTAGTGGTGACAACGTATACATATCTCTTTGGAGAGAACTTGCGGTCGATGTCCATGCTAAACTTTTAACCCTAAAAGATGAAACAGTTGTTGTCATTGCAACCCATGTAAACCCACAAAAAGTTAGGCGTAAGTGTTTTGTTTTTAACGTTCTACTTTCTATTAAATATTAATTGGTTCAACGTTAGTGTTCTAAAACTTAAGACCAATGTATATGAGCCTATGAATGAATATAATGCTAATAATGGGCCTGATGTATTCTTGACAATTTCAAAATTAGAGCATGGGTTGACAATTTCAAAATTAGAGCATGGTTAATTCTGTTTAAGATTTGATGTTCTTCATCTTCAATTCAATAAACCGTGGAAAGCTAAATATTGTTTTAGTAACGTCCCATTATCACCTTTAAATCCCAATGAATTGGCTTACATTTATATCAAAAAATCAGTTTCAATGTTTAGTCATAAATTTATATTGCAATCTCTTATTTCTCTTCATCTAGAGTTCTATATTGTCCCATTAATTTTAAACGGCCAAATTCTGCTACTATAATGGATGCTGGCTAGTCCCTTAAAATGTATATTTCATATGATTGTATTCTATTTCGTACTTAAATTATTGTTATGATTCGAGGAAAGTTCTAATGTCTCTGAAGCATTTTTTCTTAAGATCACGTAAATGACTTGCTCACTGCATAGTTCATTTTTAAATCCCATTATCACCTTTAAAATCCCAATAAATTAGCTTACATTCATATTTAAAAAATCAATTTCAATGTTTAGTCATAAATTTATACTCCAATCTATTATTTCTCTTTATCTAAAATTCTATATTGTCCCATTAATTTTAAACGGCCAAATTCTGCTACTATAATTTCTGACTGGTTGGTTCCTTAATATGTATATTTCATGTGATTATATTCTATTTTGTACTCAGATTATTGTTATGATTCGAGGAAAGTTCTAATGACTTTGAAACATTTTTCCTTTAGATTACGTAAATGATTTGCTCATTGCACATATAATTTTTAAATCCCATATCACCTCTAAAATCTCAATAAATTAGCTTACATTTATATCCAAAAATCAAATTCAATGTTTAGTCATAAATTTATACATTCCAATCTCTTATTTCTCTTTGACTAAAATTCTATATTGTCCTAATTTTAAACGGCCAAATTCTGCTACTATAATGGTTGACTGGCTGGTTTCTTAATATGTATATTTCATGTGATGTATTCTACTTCATACTCAAATTATTGTTATGATTCGAGGAAAATTCTAATGTCTCTGAAGCATTTTTCCTTTAGATCATGTAAATGATTTGCTCATTGCACAATTCATTTTTAAAGGAAAATGGAGGATTTAA
>NC_025693.1:13311097-13323399 GCF_000633955.1 Camelina sativa
AACAGTTAAAAGAGAAATAAATTACACATTATCTGAATCTGAGGATGAAAAATGTGCAATATTAAGGAATATAATATTTATTTTATATCTCTAAACTTCACCATATTTAATAAAAGATTACTCATGGGATAAATTCAAAACTCAACAATGATGGTAGATCTTGGCTATTTCTGTAAAGCCACATCGGAAACAACGTCCAAACAAGTTATTGTCGTACTTTGAAAGTGACATGTATTAATATGACTATATGAGTCTATAATTTTCAATAATCACAAAATTTGCCTTAAGTGTATTGCAAAATGGTTACATCGCAAAACAACATGTCCTAAAAGAGAATCAGTCTAAGCTTTTAAATATTTTGTTATTCAAAAAAGTAAACATGATTAATAAAATCCATTATACATGAGGGTGTAGTTTAATTACTTAAGATACATACTCTTCTCCCTAAAATTTATATAATTTTTATCAATTAAAAAAAACCAATTAAGAAAGCAAAATACAGAAATATAAAAATCTAACAGTTAAAAAAATTGCCAATCGAACAAATACTAAGATAAGCCCGTGCGTAGCACGGAGCAACTCCTAGTATATTATATGATTCTATTATTAAGATAATTATGTTAATTCTAAATGTATCTTTATGTACATTCATTCTTATGAGTAGATATTAATTCTTTCATTCCTAAACTCTCATCACACTGTATCACACTCTCCCCGCTGCATGGTACTGTATGAACTGTGAGATATCAAAGCATGCCACCGCAAGTGATCTTGGATCACTCGATGTATCCAGAATCGTGAGGAGAACCCTGAGTATCTACATCCACAAGTATTAACAATTTCTTAGGGGTTTGCTATGGTGGGGCAATTGATTCCCGAGACAAGTTTAAAGAATTTAAACCTGGAAGCCATTCTCTTCAATGCCTGTGACATTCTTACGCCCGAAATTAGCCTCTTTGTGCATTGGGTTCCAGTCAAGATGGCGAAGAAGAACCTCTTGCTTATACTTGCCAAAGGAACTTAATTTCCTAGTCTTGTCTTTTAGCCCTTCTTCTAGTTGATAATGTGCATCCAACAAGTCCTTAAAAGTTCAAAATTTAACGGGTTTAACTACGATCATGTACTTAAAAACAGATCTAATGTTGTCAGAATCACTTATATAACTTCTCTGCCGATTCGGTTTCAATAGAGTTAGTATACATTTCTTAAATAAAAAACTCGAATTTAACCAAATTAAAACCGGACTAAACACTCCACCGTACCCCGATTTCAAAATCTAGAAGAATTTAAATAGAAGAACAATTCAAGTCAACGGCCACTTGAAAGACCTCTCTCCCTCTCTGTGAATGTTTTGCCATTAGTCATGTTGTGTGCTATGATCAAAGCCTATATACGCTTTCCTCATTCCTGTATTGATAGGTTGTTTAAAATATATAATTAAGACAAGTTTCGTATTATCCTGACAAAGATACTAGCATATAAGAAATGTAATCTTGCCCACTAGTAATTAAATGTTTTATATTTCCCTCGTTCGTCAATTAAGCTTCTTTTCGTAGACACTAAGACATGCTATCACGTTTTTCCAGAGGATTGAAGAGGCACGGTCTTGTTCTCGATATGTCCAAAGAAATTTTGTGGCCTCATTGCATATAAACAATATCTGTAGTCCAGATCTTGGGAAACTGACTTTCTTGATTTTGCTTGGAAATTTAAAGAATATGGCGAGTCCCCGAGGGATTCTTTTGGTCGCACTTATAGCAGCTTTTGCTGTCATTCACTTCGTTCAAGCTGATCATTTTCATGATCAAGAAGGTAATTTATCCATATTTTATAGTAACGCGCGTACGTATCTTCTTTGTTTAAGAGGAAGACTTCCACTTTTAGCATTCCCAATTTATATGATCGTAATGGAAATTGTGGAAGTAACGTAGCAACTAGCAACATAAAATTGAAAACTGATAGTTTGGATTGAGGTACCTAATTGGGGTACCGGAGTTACCCGTTTGGATGACTGAAATTTTCAAATTGTTTTGTAAAAAAGAACTTTTCAAAATTTTCCAAAATTTTCTAAAATATTCAATCACTTTCAATTTGGGAATCCTAACATCGTTGACATCTATATCTTTTTAGGGTTCATCAGTTTGGATTGCGGGTTATCACCGAGTGAAACCTCTCCTTATACCGAGCCGCAAACTGGGTTACGGTTTTCGTCAGATTCAAATTTTATCCAAAGTGGAAAAATTGGAAGAATTCAGAAAAGTCTAGAGGAAGAGTACCTAACGCAACATATAACGCTAAGATACTTTCCAGACGGAATACGGAACTGTTACAATCTTACCGTCAAGAAGGGAACAAACTATTTGATAAGAGCCAGAAATGTATATGGCAATTACGACGGCCTTAGTAGTTATCCAAAATTTGATTTATATTTGGGCCCTAATTTTTGGGTAACCATAAACATGGCAAAATATGCTGGAAACGGTACATGGGAGGAGATCTTTCACACTCCAAGATCAAACTCATTGGATCTATGTCTTGTTAAGACAGGCACATCGACGCCGTTCATATCAGCCATAGAACTAAGGCCATTACCAAATAACAGTTACATCACCACATCGGGTTCATTGAAGACTTTCAACCGGTTTTACTTTAGCACTTCGAAAGAAGACCATCAACGGTACGTCAACTTCAAGACGATCTTATCTTCTTATTTCATTTAACATTATTAGCTAATAATACAAGAGTACCACCATTGTGGCAAGGGCAGGTATCCGAATGATGTGTATGATAGAATGTGGAAACCATACTTCGCATCATGGTGGAAGCAGATTTCTACAAGTTTTACAGTAAACACCTCCGATAGTTTTCTCCTACCACAGTTTACGGTCACAACCGCTGCAACCCCTGCAAATACGAGTGCCCCTTTGAACCATGCCATCTATCTTGAGTTCCCTACTTGTAAGGTTTTCATGTACCTCCACTTATCTGAAGTTCAAGCCTTACGGGCCAATGAGTCTCGAGAATTCGACATTTTGTTGAGCGGAGAATCTGTTTACGACTTTTATAGCCCTAAATATCTACAGTCCAATACGGTAGGAAACCCCTCTCCGATCATTTGTGAAGATGGCATATGCAACTTAGAGCTGTCAAAATCTAGTAAGTCTACTCACCCACCTCTTCTCAACGCCTTGGAAATTTTCACAGTTGCCGAACTCCCACAGTCCGAAACAGATGAAAATGATGGTACGTCAATATTTAATATTTCCTTTTAGTTTGACATGAATGTAAATCTACATTCCAATGCGTGATTTTATATAGTAAATTTAATATACTATATATTGTCCAAATTTATAACAGTGGTTGCTATTAAAAAGATCAAAGCTACCTATGGATTGAGTAGAATCTCATGGCAAGGAGATCCATGCGTCCCTCGAGCATTTTTATGGGACGGACTATATTGTAGTGACTCAAATACGTCTATACCACCAAGAATCACTTCCTTGTGAGAATTCTTATACAATACACCCGGTATTACATTTGTAAGAAATTGTTTCCTAATTACATAATTAATTTGCTAAATCTATAAACAGAAACTTGTCTTCAAGTGGATTAACCGGAACCATAGCACCCGGAATTCAAAATCTAACCCATCTAGAAAAGTTGTAAGTAGGAATTGTCTCAAATCCAAAAAAATCATACGTAGAAGTTCAATATTAACTTTTGATAATGCTTCCAAAACACAGGGACTTGTCAAATAACAATTTGACTGGGGCAATACCAGAATTTCTAGCTCACATGAAATCTTTGTTACTCATGTAAGCTTCTCGACACTTTTCGTCATATATCATAATATTATTTATCAGGATCATTTTCACCAATGTATTAGTATTTGGTATATGGTAATAGAAACTTGAGCAAGAACAATATGAATGGTTCAATTCCACAAGCTCTTCGCGACAGAGAAAAGGATGGATTGAGAATATTGTAAGATGGAACTCCACCCATGTACACATATTTTAATTGAAAATCCTTAGCACTATGCAATCAAAATCCTCAATCTTTTTGTTTTATAGTGTTGGCGAGGACGAGATGAATCAATGTTCATCTGGTTCATGTGGCACAAAGAAAAAATTCCCAACAATGATTATTGCAGTAGCTGCTTCGGCGCTTGTGGTCATCGCAGTGATACTAGTTCTCATATTTGTTTTCAGGAAGAAAAAGGAACCAAGTCATGTGGAAGGTACTTGCATTTTCATAGACCTAGCATTGTAAGTCAACAAGCTACTATGTAATTAATAAGGTGTCATTCTTTTACCAAAATTTGTTCTCTACAGCTACACCCTCATCAAAAATTGTGTCACGAGCGATTGTCACGCCAACTAGTATATCGCCGATATCAATCGAGACAAAAAACAGAAAATTTACTTATTTGGAAGTTATGGAAATGACAAACAACTTCCAAAGAGCTTTAGGGGAAGGAGGATTTGGCATTGTCTATCATGGTTATTTAAATGGTTCAGAGCAAGTAGCTATTAAAGTACTTTCTGAATCATCATCACAAGGCTATAAACATTTCAAGGCAGAGGTATAGATGTTTAAATCTCTTGCAAAGTTTATATATAAAAAAAAAAAAACAAATTGTTAAAATTAGATAAAAATTATTAAACGGTGTGTTACATTCTTAGTCAGGTTGAGCTTCTTCTGAGAGTTCACCACGTGAATTTGGTAAGCCTTGTAGGGTATTGCGATGAAAGAGATCATTTGGCTCTCATCTACGAATATATGTCTAATGGTGACTTAAAATATCATTTGTCAGGTTTGACAAATCTAATATTATCATTTTGATTTCTTAATTATTACAAAAAAGAAAACATATATACGACGAATTAATTTTGAGGATCGATTGTAGGAAAACACAGTGGTTCTGTTTTGAGCTGGAGTACGCGACTAAGAGTAGCTGTCGATGCTGCACTAGGTTTTTACTAACATAATACTTGTTTTCATATCATAAAAAGCTTATTGTGATCAATAAACATAAATAAATAGTCAAATATAAATATATATATCTGATTTATCTTTAAAAAGGCATATGCATAATGTGTAGGATTGGAATACTTACACATTGGATGTCGACCATCGATGGTGCATAGAGATGTTAAAAGCACAAATATATTGTTGGACGAGCGGTTCATGGCTAAAATTGCTGATTTTGGTCTTTCAAGATCTTGCCAACTTGAATCTCATGTTTCAACTGTTGTTGCTGGTACTCCAGGATATCTTGATCCCGAGTAAGTTTATTGAGTCAACTCTTGGATGTATATAATTTCTTTATTTTGTTCACCTCGATACAATGTGCTAAAACTCGTGTATACGTTTTTCTCTATTGGTTCATTGAAGTGTACAACATGTCTTGTTTTGCCAGATATTACAGAACAGGTCGGTTGGCGGAGATGAGCGATGTCTACAGTTTCGGGATCGTATTATTGGAGATGATTACAAATCAAAGTGTGATTGACCAAAACCGTGAAAAATCACACATAACAGAATGGGTGGCATTTGCGCTTAATAGAGGAGATATTACCAAGATCATGGATCCTGATCTTTATGGCGATTACAATTCCCGTTCTGTTTGGAGAGCTCTTGAATTGGCTATGTTGTGTGCATGCCCTTCATCTGAAAAACGACCAAGCATGTCACAAGTTGTTAGTGAATTAAAAGAGTGTCTTATTTCTGAGAACACAGTAAGACGTAAGAATCAAGATACGGACTCACAAAGCTCCTTTGAACTGAGCATGAGCTTTGATACCAAAGCAGTCCCTAGTGCACGGTAGTATTTGCAAAGAATTGTCGATTTATATATACTTGTGCGTATATTTCCTTTTCTTTTTGAAAAGAGCACTTCTATTTCTTTTTGAAGGACAAATATAACATTTTTTTGTGAAAATACATTAGTTTTACACAAATTTGGCAATTAATTTTTAACACTCCATCCAATTACATTACTAGAATGACACAACTTTTATGTAGAAAGACTAAAACCCCACATAATTTTTATCTGTTTTTTCTAAAAAAAAAAATTTAAAAGAAAAAACAAAAAAACAAAAAAAAATGGTTTAAAACTATAATTTTAAAATAAGATTAATGAAAATATAATGTATAAAAAATGATTTTATAAATATGATGTTTAAAATTTTATTGTATTAAGCTACATTCAGTTATCTCTTCTTGTCAACAAAAATCAAAACCATCTCTTTTGAATGAACACCATCTCAAAAATCAAAACAAAGAACAAGTTTAATTAATATCAAGGTTGTGTAAGAAGATTGATGCTTGATTTAAAGAATTAGTGAATGATACTTTTCAGACGTAGTGGAGACTTTGAAATTTATGTAATTAGGTGCAGCGGAGACTTTGAAATTCATGTTTCTGAAAGAGAAGTGCTGCGAAACGTCGAGGGATTGAGATAACATCATTATCCAGACCTATCAAGGCATTTGATTTTAGGAAATTTTAGGCAACCGATTGTTGTTGTTTGCTGGAACTCTTTCTAGGAGAAAACATCATTATCCAGAGTCCAGACACAATTGAACTATTTCCTTCTATCATTATTATTAGGAGAGAACGAGAGAAACAAAGAATGTGTGGACGTGAAGGTGTTGTTGTTTGAGATGATAATACTAATAGTTTGAATTTTGCTTTATCATTATTTGGCTTCCTAGAAATTAAGTGAATGGTGGTGGTAGAGTATAGGAACAGTGATTTATGTCGTTAGCAACATTTTCCACAAAATCTCACTATATTTTCCATGTAACATCCATGGAGTTTCTGTGCCAATAGAGTCGTCAACCACATAGAGCCTCTTTCCACATAGAACTTCAGAAAGAGTGTCTGCTCCCTTTGAGGTTGATGATTCTTTTGGAGAAGCGGAGTATGGAGATGGAGTTGACATTGGGCAGAGATTTGTTGAGGCTGTGAATGGTGTTGTTGCTAGTAAGGAGAGTGTAGCTAGTGGTGGTTCTAATCCAAATTCTGATTTTAGTGGCGTCAATGTTATTGATAGCTTGGGACTTGGTCAGAGTGAGTTTGTTGCAACGCAGACCTCGTGTACCTTTTCACCTCACACTTATCAGAATACTGCAATCCTGATCCACGTTTGTCTGCTTATTTGTACCAATGAATTTTCCAGCTGATTCGTTTCATTCTTCTCAGCTCGAGATTGTTTCAGTTTCAAAGAACGCAATAGCTGGTAAGATCCAGCAGCTACCCATAGCTACGCCATCTGAACATCATTCACCGATGTATATTGAATCTCGCCTAGAAGTCTTAAGACAACCAGATTCTGTTCATTTGCCTATCCAGTTTCTGCCAAGTACTACCTCTTTGTTCTCCCAACAACCTTTTCAGGAATGTACTTTGAATGTCTCATCCCACCAGTTCATTCATGCTGCACCGATGTCAATGGCTCCCTTGAATGCTCATATTGATGCCACACCATTTTTGATTAACCTGACAATGAAAACCCAAGAAACCCTGTTGGGGAACTTTCCTGCTGAAAGAAATGTGGGGATTCAAAAGTTTGTTCTGCTTGCTACTGACCCAAGATACTCTGCATATCAAGTTATGGTTTCTCCTGGTATACCAACTAGTGGTTATGGAGGGGCTTAGGTTCCACCATCTGACCATATTGTTCTCCCTGATGAAAACTTGCATCAACAAGTAGATGATTGTCAAATGTGCGAGACTTCTCTTCCTCATATGCATTCTGATCCCACTTTATGGTAAAGAGAAATGATGGCTCTACAATGTTTGTACCATATGTGAGCTCATCTTACCCTGCTTCACATCCATATGATATCGTCAGAATCCAACGGATGGATAATCTTACGGGTCAACAAAGCTTCCTCAATCATTCTAGTAATCAAGAAAGAGATACTTTAGAGTTTTGTAAAACATATACTACTTCTTCTCTGTTTCGTTTCAAACTTCTAACTTTTTTTCTCTCTGTATAATCTAGACTCTAGAGGAATAAACAGAGAGATTCAATATGTTTGTTTTTCACGGCTAATCTTGAATTAGATTAGATGTGTTAAGACTTGAGATATTCAATGGTTTGTTTGTTTGTTTATTTTATTTCAATTTATAGTTGATAGAGTTAGCTTATTAGTCTTTGTTTAGTCTCTGTTTTAACATACCACTCATTCTTATTGAGTTATTTCTATTTTGTAGATGGATTCTTCCCCATTGCCAAACCAAGAAAATGAAGAAGCCGAAGAAGAGTTGATATCACCTGCTACTAATCGAGGCAAAAGAAAAGATGTTGCAGAAGGAAGTGGAGCAACTTCTAAACCCCTAAGCAACCTAAAGAACTAGCTACAAGGTCCCCTGTCTGGAAACACTTCACGAGAGTAAAGGAGCTGAAGGACAAATGCAATTGTAATCATTGTCAAAGAATATTGGGATGTGCATCAGCGTCTGGGAATTCAAACTTGAAGAAACATCTGGATTTGACTTACAAGCAATATAAGGCATCGGAGCAGAGACAATCTCAACATATTATTAAGGAAGATGGAAATCATGAAAACTGAAAATTTTCTGAAGAAGTTTTCAGAGAGGCTTCTGATGAGATGCTTGTGTTGGCAGAGTTGCCACTAGCATTCGTTGAAGGATTAGCTTGGAGACACTTTTGCAGTAAGATGCTTCTCTTTAAGCCTCATTCAAAAATAACTTCAACTAGAGACATTGTTGAAATGTTTGTGAGTAGGAAAGCAGCTCTCAAGAAGTGGATTGCAGGTAATAAAAAAAGAGTGTCTCTGACAACTGATATTTGGGTTGCAAATGTTACTCGTGCGAGCTATATGGTGATCACACTTCATTTTGTTGATGCAAACTGGGAGTTCAAGAAGCTGATTATTGGTTTTAAGTATGTCACGGATCACACAGGGAAGACAATATCATCTGTTATGTTGGAATGTTTAGCTGAATGGGAGATAGAGAAGATCTTCACAATCACAGTGGATAATGCAACTGCAAACTCTAGTGCACTCCAAAAGTTTCAGAGGCAATTCAAGTTAGTGAATATTGATGCATTAGTGATGAATGAGAAGTATATGCATATGAGGTGTTGTGCCCACATTATGAATCTAATTGTGAGAGACGGTTTGCATGAAATGAAGGGTAACGTAACAGCCATTCGTAATGCTATTCAGTATGTGAGGTCTAATACTAAAAGATGTGATTCATTTGAGCAGAAGGTTGTAACTGGTAAGATGACTAGAGGGAGTTTGCCTTTGGATGTCAAAACATGGTGGAACTCAACCTACTTGATGCTGTCAAGAGACTTGAAGTTTAGATCGACATTTGATAAGATGGAAATGGAGGACAAGTTATACAGTTACTTCTTTCTAGAAGTAGTGGTTGGTGAAAAAAGGATTGGGCCGCCTTGTTTTACTGATTGGAATGATGTGGAGAGATTAGTAAAGTTTCTAGAAATCTTTTACAAATCCACTTTGGTTATGTCTGCATCTACTAGTGTTGCCTCTTACAAATGCTATGGTGAGATAGTAACTATAGAGAAGAGTATGATGGCCTTGAGTAGTAGTTTAGACAAGGAATTGAGAGCAAAAGCTGATGATATGATAGCTAAGTTTGAAAAGTACTGGGATGGAATGAAGCATATAAATAAAATGTTGATTGCTGCTAGTGTCTTTGATCCAAGGAAGAAAATGCAGTTTGCTAATATGTGCTTTGAAAAGCTTTATGGTAAAGAGAGTCTAGATGTAGCAGAGATGAATGAATCATTCACTGATGTTCTGAAAGCTTTGTTTAAGGAGTATAGTGCAGTTCATAACAAGGGACCAAACAGTCAGTTATCACAGTCAAATCCAACATCAACAGTTGGTGGCCGAGAATACAATGATGCAAGTCATACCAATGATCTAATGGATGATGATGGTGGGTATGAAGTGCCAGAGTCGATGAATTGTGCTTATCAAGAGATGGTTAATGAAATTGGAGTCACAAATCCGAGAGATGAGTTAGACATTTATCTGAAAGAAAAAGTGGAGAATCCTAAAACGATTATGGGAACAGAATGGTATGTATTGTCTTGGTGGAAAGTGAACAATATTAAGTATCCAGTTCTAGCAGAAATAACTAAAGATGTGTTAGCAATGCAGGTTTCTTCTGTTGCATCTGAAAGTGCATTTAGCACTAGTGGTTGTATCATAAAGCCACAAAGGAGCTGTTTAAGTCATTATATGGTTGAAGTCCTTATGTGCACAGAGCAGTGGCTGAAGTGTGAGCTGAATTCAATTGACAAAACAGTTACAAATACACAACTTCTTGCTGATATTGAAATGTTTGATAATCTTCAGAGAGGTAACAATCTTTTGTTAAATTATTTTTTGTCAATCTTGAGTAGCGTTTTAACATTCATGTTTTTGTTATTCACTTGATATTTTTCAGAGTTTGATGGTGATGTTGACTCAAGCTAAAATCATATTTGGATTATCGGATATAAGGTAATTTCATGGTCTTTTGTTGCTTGTTACTTGTTAGTACACTACTACAGTTAGTAACAACCTGATTTGCTTTTGTAACAGAGAAACGATGAAGATGTCTACGATTCTTGATTCTTCATGTTAGTACTCTCTTTGATTCTTGATGTTTCTTACAATTTTCTGAAGACCTACTTCAAGATTTTATAAGACTTTTGAATTTGGTTTTGGATGTTACTACTCTAGTCTCTACTACTTATTTATGTTTTGGATTATATTTTTGGATTATGTTTTGGATTAGTCTCTTTAGTTTCTGAAAGTTCCAGACATGTTACTGATCTTGTTTCTACTGGATTTTTCGTGTGCTTATTGCACATTGAGCTTTACTATGTTAAACTTAATTTATAATCTTTTGTTTAAAGTCTCAACATCACGAGAAGTGTAGGACCAAATTAAATGGAGAAACATTGCTACCTCACTAAGATGTCCTTGTTGTTTACTATTCTTTCCATTGGTTTGTTGTCGAGTCATTTGAAATGTACATATCTCTGTTTTTAACCGGGTAAATTGGTTATACTTGACAGAGTAAATTGGTTATATTTTGGTTTCATTTCTCTGTTTTTATGAACAGAGTGACAGAGTAAATTGGTTACATTTCTCTGTACATTGTCATTGTCATTTGGGTATTTCGGTTATAAATTGGTTATATCTTGGGTATATTTCGGTATTCCAAAAGAATAACCGAACCGATCCGAACCCGAAAAAACCCGAACCGAACCCAAACCAAAATTTCCATAATACTTATATGATTCCATAAATTATAAACCCAAAATACCCAAAACCCGAATTACCCGAACCGTACCCAAACAAATACCCAAATGCCCACCGTTAAGAGCTCATATGGAAAGGATGGATTGTTACGCCTAGATTTGGACCATGAAGTAAAAATGATCGGGATTAGGGGGCCGCCTGGGATTGGTAAGACAACCATCGCAAGAGTTCTGTTTAACAAAGTCTCTAACAGATTCCAACTTGCCGCAATCATGGTTAATATCAAAGGTTGCTATCCAAGACCTTGTCTGGATGAATATAGTGCACAATTGCAGCTACAGAAACAAGTGTTGTCTCAGGTGGTCAATGAAATCGATATCATGATTTCCCATTAAGGAGTTGCACAAGAAAGGTTGAAAGACAAGAAAGTGTTTCTCGTTCTTGATGAAGTGGATCACATAGGAAAACTAGATGCCTTGGCGAAAGAAACTCGATGGTTTGGTCCCGAAAGTTGGGTTATTATCACAACAGAAGATCTAAGAGTTTTAAAAGCCCATGCGATCAATTATATTTACAAAGTGAAATTTCCATCAAGTGGTATGGCTTTTCAAATCTTTTGTATGCATGCTTTTAGAAAAAAACACCCGAATGATGGTTTCTTTGACATTGCTTGGGAAGTTATAGCTCTTGCTGGTAAACTCCCTTTGGTATTAAAGGTTCTAGGTTCTACTTTGCGGGGAATGTCCAAGCAGGAGTGGAAAAGGATAGTGCCGAGGTTAAAAACTCGCCTTGATGGAGAAATAGAGAGCATTATAAAGTTCACTTATGATGCCTTATGTGATGAAGATAAATGTATATTTCTTTATTTAGCATGCTTTTTCATCTACGAATCAGTTCATATAGTGGAAGCGATTCCTGCAAATAAGTTCTCCGACGTGATGCAAGGTCTTCACGTCTTAGCTAAGAGATCTCTTATATCTATTGAAAAAAATAAAATAAAGATCCATACTCTACTAGAAACATTCGGAAGAGACC
>NC_025693.1:13323856-13339897 GCF_000633955.1 Camelina sativa
TTACTTCGTCATGGCCTTACGAAATATCAGCTTTTGGTTGATGCAAGACATATACCTGAAGTTCTCAGTGGTGCTACAAATCGAGTTTATTTGATAACTTGCTATGTTATCTACTTGTATTTCTTATGGTTCTTTTTCAGGATAATAGGCATTTTATAGGGATAATTTAGATTTATCTAAGACTAGGAAAGAATTATATATAAGTGAGAAAGCATTTGCAAGAAAGCATGATTTTCAATGCATAAGAATTAATGAAAATTATGTTGATAATTCTGAGATACTGCAATCACTGCTATATCAGTCTCAAAAGACAGGTTGAGTAAGGTGGCTCACTTTGTGTCTCTATCACACCCATATACGACAATGAAAGTGGCTCTGGCATTCATGGACAACATTTTCAAACTTCACGGGTGCCCTAAGTCTATTGTTAGTGACAGAGATAAGATATTTCTAAGTACATTTTGGAGAGAGTTGTTTGCAATGCAGGAGTGGAGTTCAATTTTTCTAGTGCCTATCATCCACAGAGTGATGGACAGACAGAGGTGGTGAACCGTTGCTTGGAGACATACCTTCACTGCATGTGTAGTGATAGATCATTTGAATGGAGTAAGTGGCTTCCTCTATCTGAGTACTGGTACAACATCACTTTCCATTCCTCGAGTCCCTTCGAAGCTGTTTATGGTCAGTCCCCTCCTGTTCATTTGCCTTATCTACCAGGCGAGTCTAAAGTAGCAGTAGTGGCCAAAAGCTTACAAGAACGAGAGAGTATGATTCTGATTTTAAAGTTCCATCTGCTGAGGGCTCAGCACAGGATGCAGGTATTTGCAAATTAGCATCACACTGAGAGAAGCTTTAACAGAGGGGACAATGTGTTTGTCAAACTTCAACCCTATCGCCAGCAGTCAGTTGTGGTCTGTGGCAATAAAAAGCTATCTCCTAAGCATTATGGTCCCTATAAGGTGATTGATCGCTGCAGTCATGTGGCATATAAACTGGCTCTTCCAGTGGGTTCTCAGATCCATTCGGTGTTCCATATTTCACAGCTTAAGGTTCTGATGGGTCCGAATCACACTACTACTGAATTGCCAATGTTGCTTAACGATGTCTTACTAAAGGAACCTGAGGTAATTTTGGAGAGGAAAATGGTTAAAAGGCAAGGTCGAGCTGCTACAATGGTCTTGGTTAAGTGGACCAATGAAGGCAAAGAGGAGGCCACTTGGGAGTATTTGTTTGATCTGCAGCGTCGCTTTCCTTCCTTTGAACCTTGAGGACAAAGTTCTTCAAACAGGGGAGCTCTGTTACAGGGAGCTCTGTTTGCTCAGCTTATCGGAGTTGTTTCTTGATTCAATACTCTTGTAAGTTGGGAACATGATCTTTGTGTATAACGAACATTGGTTCTATCTTATCATTTCTAATAAAGTGTGTTTACGTTATCAGAAAACTGCTCAAATCTGGTGGAGCGTCGTTCCTCTATAGGAAACCTTCAAAAATTGTCTACGTTGTTAACGCGTTGATGTTCAAAGTTAGAGGCTCTTCCAACCAACATCAACTTGGAATCTCTCTGTACACTTGATCTCACACAAAGCACACAGTTGAAAAGTTTCCCTAAGATCTCCACAAACATTTGGGATCTTGTCGGGTCTCGTCTTTCTCACTTTGTTATGTCATATTTTGAAAGCCTCAAAGAATTCCTGCATGCTCTTAACATCATCACAAAGTTGCTTTTGGTTAACGAAGATATACAAGAAGTTCCTCCATGGGTCCAAGGAATGTCTCGTTTACGTGTCCTTGGACTCCACGACTGCAATAATTTGGTATCACTCCCCCAACTCTCAGATACCCTATATCTCATAGATGCAAGTCCCTTGAGAGACTGGATTGTTCCTTTAAAATCTACATATTCGTCTCCACTTCGCCAACTGCTTCAAATTGAATCAAGAAGCCAGAGACCTCATCATGCACACACCAACTCGTCAACATTCAATATTATCTGGTACACAAGTTCCTTCCTGCTTCAATCACCGAGCTACTGCTGAGGGTACCTTGAAAATCAAGTTGATTGAGTCGCCTCTTCCTATGTCCTTGAGATTTAAGGTTTGTATCATGATGGTTGAAGGTACGGAAGAAAATTTTGAGACCTCAGCGTTGGTCTGGATTAGTATCGTGGACAAACAAAATAATCTCAAGGTTTAGTGTACACCAAGCTTCCATGCAATAGGTCGACGAATTCTAACAGAGCATATCTACACATTTTAAGTTGAAGCAAAAGAGGTGACTTCCACCGAGCTTCTCTTTAAGTTCAAAACAAGCAATACCAATTGGCAGATCAAAGAATGCGGCCTACTACAAATCTTGGAGGTCCCATCATGTTGATGAGCATGACGAAAACTTCATAGATGGCATGCATGGTGGAGGTATTAAAATTCTCTGCCATTTTCTATCTTTCATTAATTTGAAATTAATAAACTCGAATCTACAGAGACTCTAACAGAAATATTATAATTAAATTACAAGATGAAACAAAAAAATAAAGAGTTGTAAATTCAGATGGATGAAACGTTAGGCCTAGGGAAATTCTCAGGAAATCATGGAAAATCAGATCAATCAATTAACCAAGCAGGATACAACAATTAAGCACCGTTCTTGAACTCTAAACACAATTGTAAAATAAATCAGTTCTCATAGCAAATATTATCTAAGTTTAAAACCTGAAAATCCAAATTTGTTTGTTAAATCCAAGTTAAAAACCAGCAATAAAATCAAGTTTAGATTTGTTCACAAAATCACTAATTCAAATCTCTTTGCAAAAAGTAATTTTGCTCACCAAAGGTTTTTGTCAGGAAAATCAATTATATTCTCATATCAATCAATAATCCAATGATCTAAATCCAGATGACTAATCCAAGATCTAACATTAAGAACAACCTATGGTGAAGAACAAGAAGGATAATGAATCCAAACAATCAATCAATCTAACAATCCATGAAATCCCTAATGAGAAACTCTAAACCTAACAAGCAGATCTACTCATACATAATTAATGAAACACAAATCATATTCTGAATAAATTGCATTAAGAGATTAAAAGAAGAAGTACGAGAGTTCTGAATCTTCTCTGAAGGAGTCTTGATTATTTTCTCCAAAAGGTCTCTAAAATTCTCTCAGGATTTTGCAAAAATAAAGCTTAGGCCTAAAAAATGACCTAGAAAACCTATTTATATTCCTAAAAACACGAATTGGGCCTTAATTACGAATAAGGAAAACTTCTGGGCCAAATTTGGAAATCTTCTGAACTTGGGCTTCTTGTGTCGGCTAAAAGGGGTGTCAACCGACACCAAGGGTGGTGTCGATCAACACCATCACCCTTGATTGTCTCCAAGTTGATTTTCTTCTGTTAAATGCTCCAAAACGTCCAAGTTTCTCCACTTTGCTTCATCCATGCCAAAATCCTATAAACCTGTAAAGACTCACAAAGAACCTAGAAACATATCAAAAGACTCTAAAAAGACTTCTTATATTATGGTTAAAAACCACAAAAACCAATGATATATCAATTATCAATTATCAATGGGTAATGTTGTGTTGTGTTTAACTGAAAATTAATTGCAGATAAGGAGATGTATATAAACGAGGAGAAGTCATGATGGGAATAGAAAAGAGAAAACATAAGAGTTGATATATAGGAAGCATGTTGTCCGAATAAGAACCGTTGTTTTCATTCTTTAGTTATATACGTACGTACTGTTCCATTCTCTGTTTGTTTTTAATATTTGAGCAGATTCAGATTTGATAATAA
Organism: Camelina sativa; assembly: GCF_000633955.1. Taxonomy (NCBI): domain Eukaryota; kingdom Viridiplantae; phylum Streptophyta; class Magnoliopsida; order Brassicales; family Brassicaceae; genus Camelina; species Camelina sativa. Next base: position 13,327,653 of record NC_025693.1, read on the forward strand.
TGGATTGCACTCAAAATTGCAAGTTTTGTTGTTGCAGTCATAACAAGCAGCAGAATCTTATCTAACTAACTAAACCACACAACCAAAGTACATAAAAGGTATCTTCATCTCATCTACATTTAACCTCAAACTCTCACATCGCAAAACAGTTTGGCCCAAAATTGTCCGTCTGTAACAAATAAGCCTTTTTTTTTCAAAAGATGTTGGAGACGGTTTTGTTTGGACAAGACAAAATAGCAAACACAATCTGTGTGTGTTCGATGACTTTTCTTGCACAGAAAGCTTCTCATAATCTTGCAAGAAGCTAGCATCCTTAGCAGTTAGCTCCCAAGAGAAGCCTCCGGATGCACAAGAGGGCGTTCATGGTAACCTCAGTGTTCTCATTGTTCAACAGTTTCATCACTCATTCTTTCGCCTTGATGTCTGTCACGACCACTCTCCCCGTTGCATGGTACTGTATGAACTGTGAGAGATCAAAACATGTTACCGCCAACGATCTTGGATCACTCGGCGTATCCAGGATCGTGAGGAGGACCCTGAGTATTTGCATCCAACAAGGTTTAAAAGGTGCTTAAGGGTTTTTTTTTGTTTGAAAATATGTGAATTTTCATTGAAGAAACAAGATTGTAGTGTTTACAATAGCTTGATACAAAAGATAAACCTTGCCCAAAAAAATAAAAACAATAGGATATATATGGTGCAAAAGAGTAGGTAGAGGAACCTAAAGAGATCTAAGCCACACTCGCATTAACCTTTTGGAGTTTGTATGATGACTCTTTGCAAGGATGGCATCACGAACTTGCCTATCTAGAACCTTGAATAGGACATGAGCTGGTGTTGCAGTGTTGTTATGAAGCCTGTTGTTTCTTTCAATCCAAATGAAGTATATGATTGCATGTGCAACAAGTCTCTGAAGAGTTTGAGGAGAGGTGGAATCTTTGATGTCTATCCAAGCCGAGAAGGCATTCCAAGTATGAAATACAAAAGGGTTATAAACCAACCGCCGAGTTACCTCTAACCATATAGCCTCACTGAGATCGCAATGGAGGAAGAGATGTTCTCGCATTTCTTGTTGGACTCCACAAATGCAGCAGCTTGTCTCAAGACTCGTGCCCCAATTTTCTGTTGAGGTGTGGGATTCACAGCATGAACGCATGTCGCGGTATAACACCTTTGTACCAAACATGATTTGTCCAAGGGAGAGGTTCTTGTCTTTGCCTAAGAACTGCCCATGTTTTTTTTGTGCTGAAGTAATCGAGCTCTTCTTCTTCAATCTTCCAAACATAGGCGTCAAATTCAGTACAAAAAACTGGAAGGGGAATTGTTGTAAGCTGGATTTGCAGAAGCTCTGCTAGAGGAGATCATGCTGGTCGGATGGTCCACCCTGTAACGGAGGATGCTTGAGCTACAGTCCAAGATAGTGGGATGCCAGTTTGTGAAGGACCAGAAGGTCCCATGAGCTTGTTGAATATGATCAAGTCTTCAATTTATTATTTTAGAAGAGTCGTATATTATATAGTTAAGTAATTGATTTGTGTTATGTATAAACTATTCATATCACACACCGAAGAGATACGAATAGAATCGTTAACTGCAAAACAGTTACACATGTATGTGTGTCTCCACATTGGGTTATCTTCTAGAGACGTGTCCCTTAGTCAAAGTGTGTCATGTAAACCTATAAATACAGTTTATATATCTAATAAAAGTGTGTGGTTTTTCGTTTACAAGAATCGAGTATTACAAGAGAGAAGAATACATTGAGTGTAAAACGAAAACAGAGAGAGAGAGACAAAAACAGAGTAACATCTGTTGTTGTCCGATCCTAAACACTGAGAGTTCAAACTTCTACATGGTATCAGAGCTATGGAGACAACAATGCAACAAGTTATTCCAATCTTCGATGGTGAATCGTACGGCTTTTGGAAAATCAAGATGATCACCATCTTGAAGACACGGAAGTTGTGGGATGTCATCGAAAATGGAGTTACCTTGAGTTCGTCTCCTGAGAACTCACCGGCGTTAATCAAAGAGAGAGATGATCAAGTGATGAAGGATATGATGGCTCTTCAGATCCTTCAAAATGCAGTTTCGAATTCAATATTTCCGAGAATCGCTCCCACATCAAACGCAAGAGAAGCCTGGAACGCTTTAGAAATGGAGTTCCAAGGAAGTTCACAAGTACGAATGATTAATCTTCAGACTTTGAGAAGAGAATACGAGAATATGAAGATGGAGTAAGGTGAAACCATTAATGATTTCACAACACCAAGTACATGAATAATCAACTGAGAGTTCATGGTGAAGACAAGACCGATTACCAATTGGTTTAAAAGGTTCTTATCTCCTTGCCACAAAAGTTCGATAGCATCGTTGTTGTGCTTGAACAAACAAAGGATCTATCAACTCTCTCTATTACAGACATGATAGGTACTTTAAAAGCGCATGAGAAGAGCGTATCAATGAGGGTGCGTTTTATGGAGAAAAGCTTGGTTTGAGAAAAGGAAACAAGCAAAACAAACGTCATGAGAAGACCAAGAAGTGGTGTGGCGTGTGTAAAATAAACAGTCACAGTGAGGTAGACTGTTGGAGAAAGAAGAACAGACCTGTTCCGCAAAAGAGGGCGACCAGTGAAAGAAGATGCTATGTTTGTGATAAACCGGGGCACTTAGCTAAAGATTGCAGACTTAGACAAAGTGAGAGAGCGCACCTAAGTCTCGAAGAGATAGAAGATGACAATGGAGACGAATGTCATATGCTCTTTAGTGTTGTTGAAGAAGAAGAAGCTTCAACAGTTTGTGAAGAAACATGGTTGGTGGACAGCGGATGTACCAATCATATGTCTAAAGATGCAAGATACTTTAGTACCTTGGATCGTAGCAAGAGAGTCACCATAACAACTGGAAGTGGTGAGAAAATCTTGTATCAAGGCAAAGGAGATATACAAGTCTCTACGAACAAGGGAGTACATGTCATCAAAGATGTACTTCTTGTACCAGAACTAGCAAGAAATTTGCTAAGTGTCTCGCAAATGATATCTAATGGATATCGGGTTATCTTTGAAGATAATTAATGCATGATTCAAGATCCAAAGAGGAGAAAGATCTTGGATATCAAGATGGAAGATAAGAGTTTTCCACTACGTTGGAAAAATTCAAGTGAAGATGCTTATGTTGCATTCGAAGAGAAAGAAGAAAAAAACAAATCTTTGGCATAAGAGTTTTGGTCATGTCAACTTTGACAAGATGGAGACAATGCAAAGGCTAAGGACTGTAGAAGATCTTCCAAAGTTCGAAGTAATAAAAGGTGTATGTGAGTCTTGTGAGATGGGAAAACAATCAACGAGGAGTTTTCCAAGGAGTTCTAAAAGCAATACAAGCAACGTATTAGATCTCATACACTCGGACGTATGTGGTCCAATGCAAACAGAATCAATAAATGGAAGTAAATACGTTCTAACATTTATTGATGATTATTCGAGGATGACATGGGTGTATTTTCTGAAGAGCAAAAGTGATGTGTTCTCAAAATTCAAGATATTCAAGCCTTATGTGGAAAATATCGGAGACCCGGATTAAGAAGCTTAGAACAGATGGAGGTGGTGAGTTTTTTTCAAAAGAATTCATCAAGCTATGTGAAGAGAGTGACATACATCATGAAGTAACAACACCCTATACTCCACAACAAAACGGTGTTGCGGAGAGACGGAACCGTACGCTTGTGGAAATGGCTAGATCAATGCTCACGGAGAGGAGTTTATCAAATTAGTTTTGGGCTGAAGCTATTGCAACATCAACTTATTTGCTAAATATATAACCATCAAAGCCATTGGAGAAAGGTGTGACCCCATTACAAGTATGGAGTGGGAAGAAACCAAGTGTTAATCACTTGAAGATATTTGGGTGTGTATGTTACGTACATGTGCCAAATGAGAAGAGAAGAAAACTTGACGCTAAAGCCAGGCAAGGGATATTTGTTGGTTATAGCAATGAATCAAAAAGATACAGAGTGTTCTTATTAAGTGAAGAGAAGATCGAAGTGTCAAGAGACGAGGCATTTGATGAAGAGAAGACATGGAATTAGGAGAAGAAGGAAGTAGAAGAATCAATTCTGTCACAATTCAAAATCCAGTCTTCAAGGGAACAAGGAGATCAAGGAGCAAACAACGATATAAACGCTCAAGTAGAACAAGTAAGTGATGCATTCAATCGGCTACAAATCTCAAAAAGAGGAGTCCAAAACACGGTTGAAGAAGGAGAAAACTCTGTTGGTCCAAGAGGATTCAAATCGATCAACGATTTGATGGAACAAACAGATAAAGTTGAAGAGATGGCTCATATACACGAAATGTATCTTATGATGGCTGAAGAACCTCAGGCTTTGGAGGAAGCAATGAATGATGTGAAGTGGATAGAAGTCATGAGAGAAGAATTGAGGATGATAGAAAAGAACAAGACGTCGCAAGTTGTGGAGAGACCAAGAGATAAATATGAGATTAGTGTCAAATGGATCTTTCGTTTGAAGACTAATGCAAGTGGATAAGCAATCAAACACAAGGCGAGATTGGTGGCTAGAGGATTCACACAAGAATATGGTGTCAATTATCTTGAAACCTTTGCACCGGTGTCAAGATACGATACGATAAGAACATTAATGGCGATTGCAGCTCAAAACAAATGGAAACTCTTCCAAATGGACGTGAAGCCAGCATTTCTAAATGGAAACTTGGAAGAAGAGATTTATGTAGAACAACCACCAGGATTTGTAGAAGAAGGAGAGGAAGGAAAAGTTCTTAAACTCTACAAGGCGCTCTATGGCTTAAAGCAAACACCTAGAGCATGGTATGGGCGCATTGATGGTTACTTTCTCAAGAATGGTTTTGAGAGAAGTATCAATGATGCAGCACTCTATGTAAAGAAGACGTTGGAGGATATATTGGTGGTCAGTTTATATGTTGATGACATCATAGTCATGGGAAGCAACAAGAAGAAGATTGAACAATTTAAAGAGGAGATGAAGAGTGAGTTCAAGATGATGGAATTAGGCGAACTAAATTATTTCCTTGGTATAGAAGTAATACAAAACAAAGAAGGTAAATTTCTGTCACAAGAGAAGTATGCAAAGAAGCTTTTGAAGAAAATTGGGATGCAAGATTGCAAAAGCTTGTCAACGCCATTGTCTCCTCACGGCAAGACAGAAGAGGTCTTGAATGAAAAGCTTGAAGACGTTAGGAAGTATAAAAGCATGATTGGGGGCATGTTGTATCTTTGTGCTTCTAGACCAGACATCATGTATGCGAGTTCTTATTTATCTCGCTACATGACATCTCCACTAAAGCAACATCTTCAAGAAGCCAAACGGGTTCTTAGATACGTCAAGGGTACTTTGACGTACGAGATTCAATTCAAGCAAGTAGAAGAACCAGAGTTGGTTGGGTTTACTGATAGTGATTGGGGCGGATCAGTTGAGGACAAGAAGAGCACAAGTGGCTATGTCTTTACGATCGGATCAGGTGCGTTTTGTTGGAATTCTAGCAAGCAGAAGACGGTGGCTCAATCAACGGCCGAAGCGGAATACATTGTTGTTTGCTCAGCAACGAACCAAGCAATATGGTTACAGAGGTTGGTGAATGAGATTGGCTTCAAGACAGAGAAGGGTGTAAGCATCTTCTATGATAACAAATCAGCGATTGCAATCGGAAAGAATCCTGTTCAACATCGTCGGACCAAGCATATCGACATCAAATATCATTTTGTACGAGAGGCTGAGCAGAATGGGTTGATCAAGCTTGAGTACTGTTCAGGAGAGTTACAAATAGCAGACATATTGACGAAACCTTTAAACAAGTCCAGGTTCGAGGTTCTACGAAAAGAGCTAGGCGTAATAGATCATTTGGAGATAGTGGTTGGACATTTTGGTTGGAAAAGGTGGTTAAACCTTATTTTTGGTGGTTGCAAACACCAATTTGAGTCAGTCGATGAAACCAACGTTTGGTGAGGTTTAAAGTTACAAAGCTTTTATTTTAGCATTTTGTTTTTGGCGTTGGATTCTTTTTATCTAACAAAATGAAAAAAATAGTGAGTATAATCTGATTTTACTCATATTTTTCAGAAATTTTTTAACTTTTTTATTTAATAAAAAAACATTATTGAGAAGAAACATCAACAAAAAATTTCTCTATTTATCTTATATATTTGTGCTTCTTACAAATTGCTGATATGTTATGGGCTGATCAGAGATAAATTTCAAGGCTAATGATAAAAGCAATTTTTTTGCATTATAAAAATTCTCATTCAACTATATTAATATTTCATATTATGAATTAGATAATGATTACAATTTTTAATAGTTTTTAGAATTAATAGTATAAATTACATTTTTATAATTTATTACAATTTTTAAAAATAATTTATGATATTTTAATGTTATAATCTATTAGTTAATGATTTCAATTTTTTTAGTTTTTAGAATTTATAGTATAAATTACATTTTAATAATTTATTACAATTTTTAAAAATAATTTATGATATTTTAATGTTATAATCTATTATCATAATGACAAAACTAATTATTTAGCATTTTAAACTTTTTTATTTAACTTTGTTTATATTTCATATTTTGAATTAAATAATACTTTATTACTCTAATTTTTTATTTTTCAACTAAACTAATTTAATTTTTTACTAATTATATATAATTTAAACTATTCAACCGCTACAATGTTACCAAATCAAACTAAATACTCAACCGCTCTCTTTAACTACACCATCTTTTCCCTCCGCTATTTTTAACTGTTGTCTTTTTAACCGCCTTCTCTACAACCGCTCATAATTTTATAACCGCCTCGTTTAAAGGTGGTTACCAATCAGAGCCAGTATTTAGAATTAATGTTCTACTTTCACAAACGCCTCCGAAAGATGAAGATCTTATACTTCCTTTGACTTTCACAAAAATGGCTTTTCTCTCTAACTTTTAGTGATAATTGAAGAAGGATCAATGAAAAAAAAAATAGAATAGAGAACTGATATTAGAGAAGAAGAGATATTAAAAAAAAAATAGTGACGTAGTAGTAACAGGGAAACTGACATTATTTTTTTTTATCAATTAACTTTGTTTTTCTTAATTTATTTTCTGTTTAATTTTGATAAACTTGTCCGCATGTCAGTAATTAATTGATCAAATAACTTGTAAACAATATTCCTTCTGATTAGCTTCAAGCTAATCTTTTGTTGTCAAAAACAAAAAAAAATTGATCAAGTAACTTATATTTTATTGATTAAATATGTAATTTGTTTTTTTCTTTCTTTACCACGATTTTCCATTTTTTATTTTTTTTGAAAATAATTTTTTTTCAGGTAACTGGATTTCAAAAATTTGTTTTAATTATGTAGTTTTGTTTTTTTTTTGCTTTTTTGTCTCCACGATCTTTTTTTTGGTTTTATAATTGTTTCCAAAAATAATATTTTTTTGTTGATGTGTCAAATAGTTATTGGTGGAATGACTTGTGCTTTATAGTATAAAGGATGAATAACATAATAGTAAACAAAAAATAATAGTATAAGGCATTGTTAGTGCGGGATTTAGCACCCACGACATACCGATCTAAACCGAAGGTAAACTAAACCGAGGAACCCCCTCTTTTGGGACAGCTAAACGGGCCTATACGCAAGAAGCCCAACGAAGTCATTCAGCCGCCTCAATGAACCCGACTACTTAAGCCCTAAGGCTTATCTTTCTAATGAGACCGACCTCGTCTCAAACTGCAGTGTCTACCAGAAGATATCACTCTATTTCCGGAACAGACACATCCTGTTCGAAACTAGAGCTGTCAGTTCGTCATCCCGACTTGGAGAGCAGTTTGCCACCGATCCAGATGGAACCTAGAGCCGGTATACATATCATTCTGAAGATCAGAGGTTTATCTTCCCAGAAAAGCCGATCTCAACTCAGTCCGAAGTGTTTACCGAAAGTTATCACCCTACTTCCGAACTGACATATCCCGGTCGAAAGTCTAGCTATCAGCTCGCCGTCATGACTTGAAGAGTAGTTCGCCACCGATCTAGAAGGAACCAAGACGGCGATCTACATATCAATTTGAAGCCCCAAGGATTATTTGTCAAACCAGATCGCCCACGTCTCAATCAGTGCTCTCTGTCTAAACTTATGACCAATTTTCCGGAGCAGATGCAGCTTGTCCGCAATTGACAGGTCGTCTCACATCGTGACAATATTCCCAGCGATCCAGATAGAACCTTTAGGCGATCTGCATATCAGTGTGAAGTCTCGAGGCTTGTCATTCCAACACGACCTATCTCGCCTGTAGCCGAGATATTTCAAGAAACTTATCACAGATTTTCCTCAACTGGTGCGATCTGTCAAATCCCCAAATCACTGATCCGATCTGTCAAGAAAATCAAACTTTGAACGCAATTTTCTGGCGTTATAGGAAGAACCAGTTGCCGTACTACATACCAATCTGAAGCCCCGAGGCTTGTCTTTTTAACGAGATCTAATTCGTCTCAATCTGAGCTGTCAGCAGAAATTGCTGTACTAAATCGCAGATCAGATCTGTCAAGAAAGTCAAACTTTGAAGAAGCCATTCTGGCGTTCTAGGAAGAACCAGACGGAGATCTACATGTCAATTTGAAGCCCCAAGGCTTATTGTAAAACCCCGACCCTAGAAACCATACTTGGACTTAAACAGACCGATAAAATTTTTTCTAAGGCCGACGAATTCTATGCGCATATTAACGAGTATAACAACAAGTATGAATAATAGGTGAACTTAATTTAAACTTGCGAATTCATTAAGATATTGAGAGGTTCAAATCAACGAAGTAACAACTTGTCCCATGCATGGAAATAACGAAAACTAAATAAAATAACGCCATGAATATTTCTACCCAAAGCCACCATCCTCCTTCCTCCCTTGCCTCCGTCACACGAGCTGGTCAGCCACTATAATCCCGATCATCGGACCTATCTTTTCCTGCGTCCATAAAAGGAGGCGTAAGCAAACAAAGTTTACTTAGTGGAGCGGTCATCCCGTCTCACTAGGCTCAGTTCAACGATCTCAATCTAACACAGGGAATATTCCAATCAAGTCACGCAAGTCAATCAAATACCATGGATAGTCGCCTAAATCTCTTAGACCAACCATCATTCATATTGCAATAGAAACCATAACCATAAGACAAGCAATTAACGAGACTAAATAAACCACGGGTCAAGAGAATCAACCATGGAACTTGGCCACAGTCACGCACTCACCTTCGGTATCGACCTAAGGTGTTGATCTCTTGGTTTCTATGCTCGGATCTGATCCCCGCTTCTACACGGACAGATCGATACCATTAGTATCCGAGATATATCCCATAACCATAACCATAACCATCGACGGATCAAGGTGGAAGAACACTTACCGTTCTTCTCGACTCTAGACTTAGGATCTCTCTCGGTTTAAGCTCGACAGAAACTCTCCTCTTTCTCTCTTGCGGCGGCTCTCGGATTCTTATGCGGAACTAGAGAAATTCCTAAGGGTTTTATCCCTTATATAGGATCCACGAATCGCCCTAAGTTTCCTTGGAACGATAAGTCTCACCGCCCATAACTTCCCATAATTCTCGCATCTGTCCTTATCCGATCACCTTTCCATTACCGCGAGTTTCCATTTCTCTCGGGTTTCCTTTCCCGTGAGTCGGCTTAAATCTCCGCGAGATATCGAGTCCTTTTAGTCCATTATCGGCCCATCGGCCAAACCATGCCACCTCGTCCATCGGCCCGGTCCATCGATCGCCGATGCAACCATTTCCGGATAGTGCACTTCACTATCACTATCACTTCACTATCACTATCACTATACTATCACTATCACTATCACTATCACTAGGACTTTCATTCCTATTTTACTCGGACTGTCTCTCGGACTAAGTACCGAAACCTCCCATCCCATTTCTCGGCAATTTACAAACCTGTTTGACCGAACCAATTTCCATCCAGAAACTTGCAAGCCTGAATGATCTGATCACTGTAAACTTGGGATTCCATTTCCCCAGTTCGATCGTCTGTTCACTACTTCAGTAGTATCGAACTCTCCATTTCCCATCGCCCAATCCCCATAACTGTCGGATTCTACCGTCGATGAGTATCGGCAACTCTCGACAAACCCNGGTTCCGGGTCGTTACACTTATCTTCCTAACTTGATCGACCACATCCTCATTGGTGCTCAACATCTCAACTTATAACCAGTTATCTTGATCAGATGTAACCTGTCCGCAATTGTCATATCGCCTTACATCATGACGTTATTCCCAGCAATCCATATGGAAGGTGTAACCAATCTGCATATCAGCTTGAAGCCCCGAGTCTCATCTCTCTTACGAGACTGACCTCGCCTGAAGTCGAGCTGTTTCAAGAAATTTATCACCGATTTCCCTCAACAGGTGTGATCTGTCAAAACTCTAAATGACAGATCTAACTTGTCCAAAGAGCCGACTTTGGAAGCACTTTCCTGCCACTCTAGAAAGCGCCAGACGCCGATCAACATATCAAATTGAAGCCCGGACGCTCATCTTTCTAAGAGGACCAATTTCATGTCAATCGGCTATTCCTAACAAAAGTTATCACTGTGTTTCTGAAGCAGGCACATTTTGTCCGACATATTCATCGAGATAAGTCTTCTATACATTCTTATATGTTAATTTACTCAAATCAAGTCGCGCTAGATATCCTCATGCCATATAGAATCATCAAAACACATGAACTTGAAAATCATTATCACTTGATCATATGCATTTGATTTGTTATCCCTTTTATCACATTTTATCACATGCCTAGCATTCTTGATTATTTATTCCACGATAGATTTGAGCTCTATTATTGCATCAATCGCTAGTGTAAGAGGTCTCTTCAACATGATGGCATATCTTATCAGTGTGAAGCAAGCATCCTTACTTTAAAAAAAAAAATCAAAAGTCGAGACTTATCTCGCAACCAAGCCACGCCTCGTAAAAAAAAAAAAAAGAAGCCGAGTCTTATCTCGCAACCGAGCCATGCCTCGTAAAAACAAAAGAAGGCGAGTCTTATCTCGCAACCGAGCCATGCCTCGTAAAAAAAAAACAAAGCCCAGTCTTGTCTCGCAACCGAGCCTTGCCTCGTATAAACTCAGTTCGGTTCCGGTCCATGACACGCAGATCGGGTTGTTATTGGCATATTGTGTTCTTCTATGAATTGGATGTGAGATGCTCAGCATACCTCTTCTGATGCGGACATCGATCCTACAATTCAAACCGTTGAACCAAATCCTGTACCACATCCTGTACCAGAAGTACGAGAAGGCCCTGTGACATGATCAAAGGCTAAACAGCTAAGGAAGAGGTTTAACCTAGCCGTTCAAGACATCATAAGCTCCCTAGAGCTGAAGGACGTCAACTGGTCTGTACCACCATCATGCCGCCACAACATATATGATCACATTGCCGAGGAAGAGCTTGCTGAAGCCTTCACCCAAATGAGCCTTGATCAAACCAGTTCCCCAGGTAAGAAACCTCCTTTGACAGGTCAAGGAACCTCAAGAAGCCAAGAGAAGACATCGGAGCTGCAAGAGACGTGTGATACAAGCTACACCTCTGAAAGCGATCAAGATAACAAAGATCAAGACCAAGACATAGAGGGAAGGGACGAGCATCAAGAGACTGAACAAGATATTCTAGAAGGATCCCAAGAAGACCCCTACTTCAAGAAACAAGTACAAGACAAGACGCCTGAAGTAGTTCAGCGAGTACAAGAAGTGGTTCGGAGAACATCAACTGGGCCTAGATCGCATCCAGGTAAGTCTTATTCAATATTTTTGATCCTTGCGGGTCCCACCAGCCCCAGCAACGGCTAGAAGACTTCCTCATCAAGAGAGATCAAGTTTAATTAGCGTTTTCTTTTATTAGCTTATTTACTTTCCAAAAGGACAATGATTTGTGTTTGATTTTATTTTCTTTCCTTGTTGCATTTTCTGCATTTATTTTTCGGCCTTAAGGCTAGCTGAAGGACTCTTATAAAGTCCCCCTGTAGCAGTTGTACGAATTTCACCTTTTGATTATCAATAAAATACTGAATTTTCTTATTTTTCTCTTTAAGTGTTCTTAAGAGAATTATGCTTGTTCTCTGTCTTGTGTGTGAGATTCCACAAGGCTGAGTTCGAGTACTGTATCAGAGACCAATCACATCTCTGTGGTGTACTTCAATCCGCCAG
>NC_025693.1:13340477-13340629 GCF_000633955.1 Camelina sativa
GGGGGGGGGGGGGAGATAACCGCTGAGTCCTAGTATTTTTTACACTGATCATATTGTATGAGCATAGTCGCCAAGGACAATCAGATTGCGCTGCGAAACTGTCTCAGCATTAAATGATGCGGTTACACGCCAAAAAAAAAAAAAAAAAAAAA
>NC_025693.1:13340661-13366743 GCF_000633955.1 Camelina sativa
TGATCATCATCGACATCCTGGCCAGATGATCGATTTGCGTTACTACGCAATAAATCTCTAACGTGAGATAAATCGAACCCAGAGAATTCTTTTTTGAATTGTTTCGATAACAAATCTCCAATGCGAGACAAGCCGAACCCAGAGAATTCTTTTGAATTGTTTCGCAAGTTCCAGTTCGGACGGATATATAAGCCAAACCCAGAGTATTAAATTTTGCTTTCCGACTTCCGAACTGGAGCAAAAGAGGTAAGCCGAAGTCCCGTACTTTGCCCTCTTCCAAAGCGCATGTACGCTCAGGTAAAATTACCCAATAAGGATTACTTGGTGTAAGCCGGGAGACGTTCCGCCTCGTGTAAAATTCCAAATAGAGTGAAAACTTTATTTCTTGCAAAAGCAATTTGTCCAAACAAGACAACTTATCAGTTCGTCTTTGGACAACATTTCAGTTCGTCTTTGGATAACTTCTCAGTTCGTCCTTCAGACAACTTCTCAGTTTGTCCTACGGAAAACTTCTCAGTTCTTCCTTCAGACAACTTTTCAGTTTGTCTCAGATAACCTTTCAGTTCGTCCTTCAGACAACTTGAGTTTTAGTTATTCCTTCAGACAACTTTTCAGTTCGTCTTCGGAAAACTTCTCAGTTCGTCCTACGGAAAACTTCTCAGTTCTTCCTTCAGATAACTTTTCAGTTTGTCTTCGGATAACTTTTCAGTTCGTCCTTCAGACAACTTGAGTTTCAGTTATTCCTTCAGACAACTTTTCAGTTCGTCTTCAGACAACTTCTCAGTTCGTCCGTCAGACAACTTTTCAGTTCGTCTTTGGAAAACTTCTCAGTTCGTCCTTCGGACAATTTTCAGTTCGTCTTCGGACAACTTCAGTTTAAGGTTGTCCTTTGACGTCTCAGTGTCAGGTCGTCCTCAGACACCTCACTTCCAGGTCAACCTCAGACAGCTTCAGCTTCAGTTCATGATCAGACAACTTCAGTTTCAAATCGTCTGCAGATAACTTCGATTGTAGTTCATCATAACATCATGATCCAGTCTCAATTACCATCTCGATCTGAATCATCATTCATTTCAGAAATCACAAACCTAATGGCCTGCAAAGACTGAGCTTCCTCTTCTGACCTCCGAGATTCCAGTCTCAAATTGCAAGCTAGCTGGTCAGCTATGAAGAGAGCGACCAACTACAAAAAGTCATTATGATCTACGACACGTCTCAACTTGGATTAGCAACTACAACGCTGCGTGATGTGAGCACGGGATCAAACACACGCCCAAGAACGCTCGAGCCAGACCCAGACACCTCTCGGACATTCATATCGCCCGCAGGATAACTCGAACCAAGAGCTCATCCAGGACTTCAAGACATAAGATCAACCACTTCGTCCAAGCATTCGTCCAAGAAGACCGAAAGATCGACTCAGCCAAGGCAACCATCAGCGAGACCGTCCGTATGACCTTCGTCCTTACCCAAGGAATTGGGCACCAAAGACGTTAGAATCATGACTCGTACTCTTTTTCCTTACTTCGGCTTTTTCCCATGAGGTTTACCGGAGAAGGTTTTAACGAGGCGACGAGTTCTGACGCACAACATCAGTTCACGTGCTTGGAATTCAGTTTTCCTAAAGTTCAGATCGAATATTTTTCCTATAGTTCGAAAACTCGAATGGATAATCGAATCTACCGAACTGGGGGGGACTAATTGTTGGTGCGGGATTTAGCACCCACGACATACCGATCTAAACCGAAGGTAAACTAAACCGAAGGACCCCCTCTTTTGGGACAGCTAAACGGGCCTATACGCAAGAAGCCCAACGAAGTCATTCAGCCGCCTCAATGAGCCCAACTACTTAGATCGCCCGGCGGCCAACCTAACATGGAAGAATAAACTTTTCTAATCTTGGTTTGATCTATTAGGAAAGTAGCTATATTCTGTAATCTAGAGAAACAGATAAATAAGGGAGATCCCTTTATTGTAACAGATCCAGCAATTAATACAAAAACCCTAATTCTTCATTGTTCTTGAGCAAAACCCAAAATTCATCTTTGTTCTTGAGCAAACCCTACCTTTTCCTTCAAGAAATCATAACCCCTCTTTATTTTCTAGCTTTAATCCAGTTTTTAGAGAAAGATCTTTAAGTGAATTTGTTCTCCACTCAAACAAATTCATTGTGTGAATTTTAGATTCAACATGCATAAACGGTTTTATCGGCTTTATTCTCTATAATTATTCAAATTATTCGGTTCTAATTTTTAAAATTTAGAAATGGTGAAATCTAAAAAGACGAAACAACAAATTTGAAACTTGAAAATTCAAAATAAAATAATCATATCAAACTAATAGAAAAAAAAATGTGTGGTAAACCTCTCTGTTGGGATTATATTCTCCACACTTATAATTGTTGGTCTACGTTTGGTATTGTTCTCCATAGAAATACAAAAAAAAAAAAAAAAAAAAAAAAAAAAAAAAAAAAAATAAACAAGGAAAAGATCTAATTTTGAATCAAATGGTCCGGATACTGCATGGATTTAACAGTTATCGTCAAATGAAACAAAGAACCCAAAACCCATCAAACGACGACGCATTCACATATGTGCGTTGTGTCATCTGGATCGAATAGCACATTATATTGTCTCGCACTATCATCACATATTCACATTACATGACTATGAGTAANAGAATATCTAATACTATCTAAAATTATAAAGGTAACTTAACCATGGTTAAACAGAGTTAAACCTAGGGTTTAGATTTTGGCCACCCTACATATAAATACATGGAGTAAGAACCCTACCTCGTAGCCGGTAGCCCCAATATAATAACCACAGCACCAGAAAAACATTTTTTTACTCTCTCTGATTGATTATCATTTTCTCTGCTTCTTTTATTCATTTGTGTTTAGGGTTTTGTTATTTCTAAATGGTTTTTAATTTAATATTCTTATTCATCGTCTCTTTAAGTTACTCGATTTTATAATATTTATATATCCATTTGTTGCAAATGATGAGTAAATCACAATTGATAGAAGAAGCTCTAAATTATTGAGCAGTGTTGGAAATCATAAACTTCCATGACTCTGATGCAATTTTGATCTAAGAAATTTTCAAATCTTTTGATCGTATTTCTTCTCTTCTTTCCAGATTTTGTAAATAATCTTATGATTTTTGGTTTCCATTTTCTTTTTACTTTCTCTACACTTTTCAAATTGAGTCGGATCTAACCAGTTTATCTATTTTCTTTGATTCCTTAGATTAAAAAAAAAATCTGCAACAAATTGTTTTTAGTAAACAGTAACAATACCATTGAGAAAATGTCATTAGTAATTCCATAATACTCTGTATTTTTTATTTTGGTATGCCCAATTGAACTATACAAAACATGGCCAAAAAATGAAAAAAAAACTATAGTATATGAATATTTCAAGCTTATAATATAAGCTAATGTAAACGATAACAGTGACAAAAAATGAGCAAGCTAGAAAAAGAAAGCTTCATCATATACACAAGACAAAAAAGATGGAATCAATCATCAATTGTTTTTTGGTAGTCATATAGTCGTTTGATAGCATTACAATTATCATAACTAAACAAAAAAAAAAAAAACAAACTTTGGATTGTCTTCTGTTCTTAGAAATCCATGTTACGAAGCATCGTGATCGTTGTCGCCATCGAAATACTCATCGTCTCTTTGGATCTGCTTATCCCGCGAGCGCTCTGAAACAATCAAACCGTTTTCAATATATAAAATTTGTCGCTGAAAAAACAAGGGGAATAAGGTAGATTTCAAGGTAGTTTTTCAATACTTACGATCCACGCGTACATCCGGGTTTTGTTCGTCTTCATCAAAGTCTGGTATGTAGAAATCAGGTGGTACCTAAAAAAGTCAAGTCAAAAACTGATTAGTGTTAGATAACACATTGATTAAACATCAATAGTGTGATGATGATCCGAGTTTTACCTCTTGCATCTGCACGCTAGGAGCATGTTGAATGAAACGCAAATTCTCCAAAATCTGCACTTTGATCGAACTGATGTACGATTTGGTATTTAGATTCTCCTGTTACAATTTCAAAACACAAATGAATCACTCTTTAGATTTATTATAAAGCAACGAGGAACTGTAAGTGTTTACACAAGAACTCTCCTTACAATGTGACCACCAGGTATCTTCAAAGAAAAATCCGGCGCAAAATACTTGATGTAGTCGTTTTCAGGGATCTCTGCAGAAACAATTAACCTGTGAGCTCTCAAATTCCCAAAACATGAATCACTCTCTAACAAACATTACTAACCATTAGGAAGTTCTGTGTCCAAAAGAATGCCAGTCTCAACAGTCCAACACCGAGCTACATTCTCCTTTGTGTATCCTCCACCTCCTGTAACCTAATTAAACAATCAGAAAAGAAACTGTCTTCATCGTCAAGGAAACTTAACTAAGACTACAAAAAGGCCGTACTAGATAGATGTCAAGAAAGATAGATAACCAGTAAGGGAAGATTGAACTTCTTCACGAATTTAACACATTCAGCATGCCCTGCACAAGGGGAAGCCATTTCAGAATAACAAGTCCCATAGAAACTAGCAAAAGAGAGATTTGAAAGAGAGAAAGAGATTTTGATTACAAGAAGAAAAAAGCACCATCAATAGAGAGATTAAAGCACCCTAGTCGATCCCTGGCTAGTGAATCTGCCCCGCATTGAAGCACAATTGCACCCGGTTGATATATCTCAACAACCTTGGAAATTATCTAAAAGAAGGAAAAGGTTTACCGATCGAGATCAAAACACGAGCAACGTTTGAAAAGAATTGAAATTTGAGTGGTTTGGTTCAAGAACTTACTGTCCTGAAGAGACGGTTGAAACTACTGTCATCAATACCATCCTTCAGTGGCACATTGATGGCGTAAAATTTCCCTTCTCTTTCTCCTATTTCCTTTTTAAAGAAAAAGTATGTCACAGTGACAATTCATCCAAACACATAGAAACAGTCCTCACAGAATCGGTACACGAATATTACCTTAACATCGCCGGTCCCAGGAAAGAACTTATCCCCAAACTTATGAAAGCTGACAGTCATCACTCTGTCATAACAAGATTCAAAGATATTGGTAATCAGTTTCTATCGTAACAACTTAAGACTAACTGACTCTAAGACTAATCAAAGTGTACCAACCTGTCAGTGAAGTAAAAAGCTTCTTCAACTCCATCACCGTGATGAACATCTATATCTATGTATAGCACACGGGGATGGTGTTTCAGCAACTCAAGAATTCCTAGTACGAGATCGTTGATGTAACAAAACCCTGATGCATCACATTTTTTGGCATGGTGCAACCCGCCCGCCCAATTTATAGCAATGTCACAGAGTTTGTTGTTTAATCTGCGTGCAGCATCTACAGACAAAATTTTCAGTCAACAATGCTCTGAAGTGACAACCAAACATGAATACCAACATATACTGCAAGTATATTTACCTATTGTTCCTCCTGCGTAAATTTGACAAAATTCAAACAAATCCTCAAAGACAGGACAATCCTCTCCCAAATTATCTGCATCAAAGTAACTAATTTCAGCTAAATATGATAGAATTGCAAAATAAGAAAACAATTAATGAAGACACAAAACTTACATCTAGCCATTTCATTGGGAAACAAGTTCTGATTTTCTGGATTAATTCGTTGCAGGAACTCCACATAGTCGGGAGAATGAAACTGAGCCATCTCAATAGGATATGCCTTGTGTGGACGCTGAAACGATAGAGAACACATAAAGACTTTAAACTTTAGTAGAGATGAATGTAAGAAGAACAAGAAACATGAAAGATAAGCAAGAGACACTAACATAAACTTCCATCTTGCTATGGAGGCCATATGCAAGGATAAGATGATGAGTCATGCAAAGCCTGTGAGGTTTCATTGGGTGATTTGGACCAAAATAGACGCTCCCCACGTCCCCTGAACCACATTAAAAAAAATCATCAGCATCTAAACCATGTAACCCATGTAAACCAAAAAGTTTGAGATTCACTAACCCATGTAATCTGCCACAAAATCTCCCATAAGCAAAAAGTTCTAGGGTTTCATATTTTCAGCAAAGAAAGAACAAGACACTTGGCCAAAACATTCACAAGCACTAGAATCATCTTCATAACTAGAAGGCTGGATTCTGGCTTAAGCTAAAACAAGAGCCAAGGAACCGAATAAAAACAGAAACTTCACCTAAAACCCTTTGTTCTTTTCATCAAAAACCCTACTCAAAAACTAAATCGAGCTGGAGTATATCCAAACTAATCGTAACCCTTTACTTATTCTAGAGTTTAGATGTGAAAGATTCAACCTTTCGATGCATCTATTGAGCAACAAAGACAACAAGAGTAGCGCGGTTCAAGTGGATGAAATTGCTCAAGAATTACAAAGTGAAACTAAAGAATAAAGAATTTTTGGAGATTTTTTTCTCTTAAAGAAAATAAAAGAAAAGGGAGAGAGATGAATATACCATCATAAAAGTAGGAGATTTTGTCCTTGGAGCGCATCTCTTAAAGAAGACAAGTCACAGAGATCGTGCGATATCAATTTGAGAGGAGTATTAGACAGAGAAATTTCGAGGGCGGCGTTGGCTTCAGTAGAGATGAGACGAATTCTCCATTACTAAAGTCGCAGAGATTTCACGAGTTTCCGGCAGAACAGAGAAGAGAAGACAAGAGAGGAGCAACGAAGCGAATAGAAGAAGAGAGAGAAGAGATAGTCCAAAGCGAGACGATGTCGTTTAGTGTTATGATGACATGGCAGATGACGTCATTCCAAGTGTATTGATATAAAAAAAGCTGTTTTTGACTCAATAAAACCAGACCGATAGCCTTCCATCATTTGAACCGAATCGAATTAAACAGCATAAAAACCAAACCAAATCGTAAGTTACAAGTTCTTTAACCTTAAATCTCCTTTCACTGAAAAATTACCTAGCTTGTCTCTATAATCGTAGGCTACTTTGTCATCACGGGGAAAATCGGTATTTTCATACCCTAACTAAGGGGTATGTTGAATTCCTACCCCAACTTTGACACTAAACAAATCCATACATTATGTTCAATAATATTCAAATTCAAGACACCAACTTGTAAAACTGTGTTGAATCATACACAAGTCGTTAACGGCTGCTTACGTGGAAGCCACGTAAAAAACGATGTCGTTTTGAGAAACAAAATAAAGGGCTTACTTTGGCTAAAACGACGTCGTTTCAATCTTCTTCTTCCTCTGTTTCTTTCCACTCCTCGACCGCTCTATTATTCCCATCTTCCTCTTCTTCTCCGCATTCTCTCCACACTCGCTGCGTTTCAAACGCTGAAGTCAGCTCTATGGACCACCGTAGTGGCTCTAAGCGGTTAGATTGGCAAGCCGAGGAAGTCCAAGACGAAGACAAGATCCTAGAAGTGGATACTTGGAAGCCTCATTTTCACCCCAAACCGCTACGTTCAGAGTGAAACAACGAGTCTCCAAGGAAAAGACAACAATCTTTGTTGGGTCCAAGGAGTACAGAGAATAGTCCACAAGTTGGGTCTAGTGGATCAAGACGAAGAACTCCGTTTACGCCGACATCAAGAAGCGAGTATTCTTGGGGATGTAATAACTATTACTGCTCGGGTTATCATCCGAATTACATGGCTAACACAGAGTTTTATAAAGCTAAAGTCCAGTCACAGAGCGCACCGAAACAGATAGCTGAGGTCTCTAATGATACCAGTGGCTACAAGAGATCTGTTCAGGGACAGTATTACTACTACACGGCGGTTGCAGAAGAGAGTACGGATGTTGGAAGCCCTAGATACTACGGAGGAGGACTTTCTGATCGATTGAATCCTAACCAAAGCGCGAAATCGAGGATACATTCTTCGTTTCTTGTTTACAAAGAGGAAAGGTTTAGTAGTAAGTTACAAGTTGCAATCGGTGTTAGGGTCGATGGTGAAACCCAAGAAAACACCGCAGAAATGAGATAACGTAGAAATGGCGGTGGCTTTAGAGTTATAGACATTGATGAGTTCCATGAAGCAATTGCAGAGCCACTTTCTCTTCTCCGACGAATCAGAGTAAGTTTCGATCACCGTCATCGCAGAAAGAAAAGAGGAAGAATAAGATTGAAACGACGTAGTTTTAGCCAAAATAAGCCCTTAATTTTGTTTCTCAAAACGACGTCGTTTCTTACGTGGCTTCCACGTAAGCAGCCATTAACGGCTTGTGTATGATTCAACACAGTTTTACAAGTTGGTGTCTTGAATTTGAATATTATTGAACATAATGTATGGATTTGCTCAATGTCAAAGTTGGGGTAGGAATTCAACATACCCCCTTAGCTAGGGTATGAAAATACCGATTTTCCGTCATCACGGAGGCTTCCACTATCTTACTTCTCATAAGACGTTCCCAGTTGCTTAACATCATTGTAGTTGTAACATTCCTCACTTACGTCGTCTCTGTGACCATAATCACTCTTGTACGCAAAACTCTATTAATTTGAGTGATAAACTCTTGTCTACCATCTGGATATCTCCAAGAAACCGAAGAATCTCCAAGTTGAATAAACCGAGCAGTCAAAGAGCAATGTGTCAAAGGGCAACCCAAATAGTCAGAGTCACACCAAGCTGTTAGTCAAAGTTCAGAACCAAATTGAAGAAGAATACCTTGACCGGGTTACTCTTGAGATAACAAACAACATGACGGACAGCCTCCTAATATGTTTGGTTCTCTCATGGAACATTGGGTTCTTACTCAGATGAATAGTAGACTGATTATCGCAATGAAGTGGCACAAGAGCTGAACAATCAACACCCATTGAAGTGATCACTTTTCGCAACCATAAAATCTCACAAACTGTCTCGGCTATGGTGCGATACTCAGCCTCAGCCGAAGAGGGAGAAACCACATCTTGCTTCCGTGTTTTCCAAGAAACAAAAGAATCTCCAAGGCAATCCAAATAGTCAGAGTCACACCAAGCCGTTAGTCAAAGTTCTAAACCAAATTGAAGAAGAATACCTTGATTGGGGTTACTCTTGAGATAACAAACAACATGACGGGCAGTAATGACCTAGATAATATATGAATAGCATACGAGAGTTGTGGTCTAGTAACACCGAGATAGATAAGGCGACCAACCAATAAACGATAACGAAAAGGATTAGGTAGCGCCTCACCTTTAGCCTAAGCCAACTGATGAATATGTTCAATTGGATGAGAAACTGGTTGTGCCCCAAGAAAACTCGTATCTAAAATTATTGCAAGTGTATACTTTCGCTGAGAAAGATACAGTAGAATTCCATGCAACTTCAATGTCCAAAAAAAACTTAGAGATAAAAGAGCTCAAAAACTCCTTAGAATGAGTAATGACCTTATTGGAGTTCCTTGTAACCATAAGATCATCAATGTAGACAAAGACAATTATACGTCTCTCGACATCAGCATAAGTGAATAAGGATTAGTCTTTGAAACTTTGTTAAAACCATACTCTTTAAGAGCTTTGGAGAGCTTGGAAAACAAACAACGGGTGGCTTTTTTAAGCCCGTAAATAGATTTTTGTAGGCGGAAAACCTGTGATTTATCATTGGTAAAAAAACCTGGAGGAAAACAGATGAATACTTCTTCTTCGAGGTCATCATGTAAGAAAGCATTGTGGACATACATTTGGTGTATTTCCCAATTGCGAGCCACCACAAATTTCAAAAAAAAAACACACAATCGTCATCTTACAAACTGGTGCAAACATTTTCGTGCAATCAAGATCCTCAATTTGGTTGTTACCAAAAACAACTAACCTAGCCTTGTAACACTCAAGAGTGCCATTGGGTTTGTATTTCAAAGTAGATACCCATATACAGCCAAGAGCTTTCTTACCCGAAGGTAATTTCTCAGTCGTCCAAGTTCCTTGATCTTGAGAGCCGTTATTTCACCACGAACAGCTTTTCGCCAGTTCTCATCTTCCATAGCCTTGGCATATGTTTTAGGAATCACACCACGAACAGCTTTTAGGAATCACACGTGATTGCATCTAGAAAAGCTCGATGCTGATCTAAAAATTGTGGACAGTCAACATATGAATCGATAGGATACCAACAAGAGTCAACAAAATCATTATCGGAGGCCTCATGAGTCGTATTTTTCACATATCCGTGAAGATGTGTACACTGAAATTTTTGGCGACATCCTTTCTCCATAGATTCGTCAGAATCATTAGTAGAAGACTCTAATACAATAGAAGACTCAGCCGAAAAATCAATAGGTTCCGGCTCCAAAGATGTAGAAGAGGTTGGAGACATACTCTCCGGTGACAATGTCCGAGACTCTACATGAGGAGTCATTGTAGAAGGAGTGATTGGTTCCGTAGGTGAAACCAGAGATTCACTAGGAAGAGGAGTCATAGCAGGTGGTTCCAAACTACTAGGCGGAACAAATTTCAAGTTAAGAAAATCATCATCATCAATGATAGGAGTCAATGTAGCTTTATACGGTGAAGAAAAAGGAGAATCCAAGCTAGCATGAGAAAACGAAAACCATGTCTCAATAAAAAAAAACATCCCGAGATATTGAAAGAACACTGGTATCAAGATTATAAACCTTCCAACCCTTCTTCCCGAAAAGGTAACCAAGAAAAATGGATCGATTAATTTGAGAGGCAAATTTATCACCTCCATGTCTATGATTATGAACATAACATATACAACCAAAAATTTTGAGATGATTCATAGGTGGTGATTGCGCATAAAGCCTCTCGATAGGAGTCTTTCCATGAATCACTGTCGTTGGTGTTCTATTAATTAAATAACCAGCTTTAAGAACGCAAGAACTCCAAAACTCAACAGAAATCTGAGCTTGAAAATGCAAGGCTCGAGCTACATTATGGATGTGGCGATGTTTATGCTCCACTCGTCCGTTCTGTTGGGGAGTTCCAAAGTAAGAAGTTTCATGAATAATCCCCTTCTCTCTAAAAAACCACTAAGGCTTAGAAATTCAGATCCATTGTCACTTCTAATAATCTTAACCTTTCGTTCAAATTGTCTTTCAACCAAAGAGATGAAATCACGTAGAGCAGAAGCAGTTTGAGACTTATTTGGCAGCAAATAAATCCATATAGCATGAGAGTAGTCGTTCAGACTTGTTAAGAAAAACTATGATCCACAAATCTCCTTTGTATGATAAGGACCCCATAAATCACAATGAACTAACAAAAAAACTTCAGAATTTTTATTAATGCTCAAAGGGAAATAATCATGTGTTTACTTTGCCCAAATACAAACATCACAAGCCTTGGAATCAAAACTACTACTACTAGAATTCAATTAAGACAACATCTCCATATCTGTAGAAGAAGGATGTCCTCAACGACAATGCCACACTTCCTTAGGTTTCCTCTCCAAAGTTTATGTCAATGTCGCAGCTGCCATCCCTCTAAAAAAATACAGACCATTCTGCTGTTCACCTGCGCCAATCACCATCCGAGTGATGCGGTCCTGAGTAATGCAAAGTCTATCAGATATCTAGAAAATGCAACTCCGATATTGAATTAACTGAGAAACCGATATAAGATGACAATGTAAGCCATCAACAAAGAACACTGATAACATCATTATTTTACTCATATTAGCTATATTTTTAGTATGCATTTAAAAAAAATTTGTTAAGATTTCAGGTATAAAAGGTCTATTATCAAGTATTTCAGGTTTTAACAATGTTTTACAGATTTTATAGAAAATTGGACCAAAAGACAAGCAAAACATGTTTCAGGACAAATTCAGAGCTTTACTGTACAAGCCACTTTTGAATAACTTCCAGAACTCTTATTATATTATGATTGGTGTCTATGGAAATTTGGAAGAGTCATCTTTCTCCTCGAAGTGGAATCAAGTCAATCCATTCAGCCATCAGGAAGATATGCCGATTTATCGACAGGTGTTATAAACCGACGTAAAGAGAAGCATCTAGCCACTGGAATTTTATTGAAGACCTGACCAGAAACCATCACGGCGGCCCAGTCCAAGCCTTCACCACGGTCCAGAGTCCTCTTTCGCCGCCCCTTGTTCTGCATTCAAGAAGAAAATACGCTTTTACCCTTACAAACCATAATCCAAGTCAAAACCCTATAAATACTCTTCAAAACCTAGGTTTCAGGTGTGCTTCTTTTGTGCCTCTTAGTTCTTCATCCACGCCTCCAACAGCTGCCCTAGAGACGACCAGAGACTCCTCCACAGCCGTTGAAGCTCGTCCTCTCTCAGTTCCTCTTGGAAGCCATCATCATTCACCTTGGAAGTCATCCATCTCTACTCTTTCTTATATCTTTCATACTTTCATCGCTTTTGGGATACAAGTTACTTTTGTGACAACTAGAGAAGTTTCTTTTTAACCCATTTTATTATTTGATTCGTTTTTGATGATATACTTTATAATATCAATATCGTTTCTAACACACGCTTCTGTTTTAGGGTGCAACCAAATAGGCTTCCCTACTGCACTTACCAAAAATTCCAAACTCTTGTCCGTAAACATTGTGGGAGGAACATTTTTTAACGTAACACATAATGGTATGGACTTCATGGCTGGTTGAGCTTCTTCAGCAAAGAGAGTCCACTTTGACACTATCATCAGTAGATCTGTAATATTCCACATTCCACGATTTAGAACTCTTTGCCTCATACCCTAATTCTGGATGCGAAATTTAACGGTGGACTCATTCACCGCAAACACATCAATCAAAAACGTTTGGTTCCCTAACCTCCAGATCTTGTTCACAATCATATGAATTCTTTCGACATGAGTAGCTTTGACGTGGAGAAATTTTCCAATCACCAAATCCTTCTAGAGAGGCTTGGCCACGACAAACACCTCCCGAGGGACGACAACCCTCTCCTTACCATCCACCTCCGAGATTTAAAACTTCTGCCGAGAGAAGGTACCAAGAAGGTCTCTAAAAGTTACTTTTAATTTACATCTTGATTTGCATTTGAATTGTGTTAGTCTTACTATATTCCGAGCTAGCCATCCATATTTAGTCTTAAAAATTGGCGTATAAAGGATCCACGAGTCATGTAATCATGCGAGTGTGAGAAGGTGTTAAACAAAAATAAGTAATATCCAATACCAATACTAAGTCTTTATCCACAAATATATTATGATAGCTTTTCTTCAACTTTGTAAAGTTGCAAATAAATTTATTTTGAGGACGATGCGAATAAGCAACAATTAATGCCCCACGTAGATACGAATAAATATGTGCGAGTATCAGTGCCCCACGTAAATTGTATATAGCATTTCATAATCTTATTTGTTTTTTTTTTTATGTTGTAGAACGAGACTTATTATATTTTTACATAATATTATCAGAGTAAATATCAAATAGCAGAATCAAAAAGATCAAAGAGGATGCAAACTAAAACTACCAGTAATGACATGAATAATAAAAACATAACAACTATTCCAAGCAATAGTTTTGTTCATGGGGTCTCTACCGGTAGTTTAGACCTCATCATTCACTTGGGAGGATGAAAATAGCCATACGTTGCAAAGAAAGCTTGAATTATCGTGAGAAGGACAAGCGTCAAAGCAGCGCAAGATGAAAGAGCAGTCCAAGGACTATCAAAATGGGTATGCTTGAATCCTGCCCATTGAACATGCCATCCTCGTGAAGTATACTTATTAACTCCTTCGAAAACATCAGCTAAGTAACTTTCACCGATGTCAAAGTTAACATCTTTACCGACAACCTTAAAGAATCGAGAGACTTCATCCCCTGACCCGAAATAGTTCTCAAGAATCCCTACTTCGCTTAGAAACATAGCATCAGCCTCGCTTTTGAGAAGACATCCCATGAAAGCTACATAGCTCGTTATGTGCTTCTTACAATAAACATAAAACTGCTCGAAGGAAACACAATTAAGGAAGACGGAAATGAGAAAATCATCCAAGATCAACACTGGTATCTCGAGGTATTTTCCCTTAAGCCTTATGTCCAATAGTGTTTCAGCATTGTTCCTCGGTTTGAACTTTATCATCCCCTTCAACTGAAGTTTTCTTGCTGAAAGAATCATTTTCAGATGAGGACGGCCTGGAGGATCTTCTTCTTCTAGCGAATCTGATATTTGTTTTCCTTCTTCGAGCATGGAATCCAACTCTTGTTTTTCTTTTTCGAGCATGGATTCTTGGTTTGCTTTTTTGAGCATGGAATCCATTTCTTCTTTTCCTTTTTTGAGTATGGAATCCATCTCTTGTTTTCCTTTTTCGAGCACGGACTGCAATTCTTGTTTCCCTTTTTTGAGCATGGCATCCAATTCTTTTTTTTCTTCTCCAAGAATACAAAACTTCCGAATCAGATCAAGAAAATGTTTTCCCTGTTTTTCTTCTTTAGTAATATCAGGCATAAAAATCTTTCGAATCAAATCAAGAAGATGATTTGCCTCAAGTTTTTGGTGTTTTAACCAAAACTCTTTTGGCTTTTGGAACGAGTAGTTGAAAAAATGATATGTAAACGTATTTAGCCCACTCGAGGATTCTATCTTTGATCTTTCGAATATAGTTTGAAGAAGAAAGTAAGGAACCTGATTCTCCAAAAGTAGTAGGTCACTCCTTACAGCCGGTAAAATCCATGGCATTACAAAAATAGGATCATTCTCAATCTCATAGTACCTAACTTTTCCGGCTACCGCTAGGAACAACATTAGAATGAAGCAACCGTCAAGAACCATCATTTCAATCAAGTTCTTCCGACCTAACAGATCATCATCGTTATAAAGGTTCTCGGAATACGATTCTCTAATATCTCCCTCCAACTTTGAAACTGCTTCGATAAGATCTTTTGAATCCACACCCTTTTTCTTAGCTTCAGCCATGAAAAAACCGAGGAAACGATGTTTGTGCTCTTCAATCATTTTGAGATGCGATTTTCCATGATGGTATGGGCCAAATGAGACAACCCTCGGTTCATAAGCCTTCTTGTTGTTTTCTTCGAGTCTTTCAGGGATTTTAAAGATGCAACACTTTTCTCTTCCAGCTGATTTCTTCAGAAGCTTCGGGTCCGATCCTCCTGAAAGTTCTACTACAACTACATCTATACCAGCATCTTCGTCATCTTTCTTTCCTCCCTTTGCTTCTTCATGAGGATTCATTATATGATTCTGAATTTGTGACGATATCTTTTGTTGGAATAATCAAGGAAGAGGACCGAATGAGCAAGTGTGGGAGGAGGAAGGAGAGTAAACACAACGTTGCTTTCATAGGGAAAACCGTGAATTTCCAAATAACTAATTAAAATTAAAATTTTCATTTTAAAATAAAGCATTTGATACGCTGTCATTATTATTACATCAATTACATGGAAATATCACGTGATATACATAGCATAAAAGACATATCGACTATGTATAATATATAGAACGTAATATTCTTAATGTTTTCTAGCTTAGTTTAATATTTCACTTCAAAGACGTTTGAAAAAATGTTGACAGGAAAAATTTGAAGAGTTTTTAATTGTCTAAAAGCTTAGACCTTCCCCAACGGAGGTTTTAAGCGAAAAGAGATTAAAAAAAAAAAAAAAAAAAAAAAANGAAAATTGAGAAAAATTGAAGAGCTCCTCTTATATAGTAACCTCAATTTCACATAAGAGACTGTGACGTGTCGTTGGCTCCGTTTAATCCAGAGCAATTTTTTTGGCCCGATTGTGTTCTTTTTCTTCCTCTCCCTCTCTCTCTCTTTCTCGCGAATCTCTCAATCGGATGAAATGGGATTGGTTGGAATCGTAGGAGATTGGAATCGGAGGAGGAGATTGAATCGATTCTCAATTGGCAGTTATTTAACTACCATCAGAGGAAATATACAAGATACAAAGAGAAGATGGGTGCTCCGTTAGTGTGCGACGGGCATTCTCGTCCCGTCGTCGATGTGGCTTATAGTCCGATGACTCCAGATGGATTCTTTCTCATTAGCGCAAGCAAATGTATGATCTTTGATATGGATGATTCTAAGTCTTTGATCGATTTGTATTTATAAATCTATGTTCTTTATATGTAACTGCGGCTATTTTGGATTATGAATATTATGATTTGCATAGCGGATGTGCTTTGAAGAATTGATTTGGCTGCCTCTTGTTATTAACGTCTGTTTGGATTTTCTTGACTGATCTAATGGGGAAATTAGGATGATGAGTTGTCTACATTGTTGTAAATCCAGTTGAGAAGATTATACTGAAAGAGGTGTTGAAGCGCAAAGGTTAACTTATTTATTTTTTCGTATGGCAGCACAAATAGTAGAGAGAGATGACAAAAGTTCAGTCACTGAAGGAGATCTCCCTCTGGTGGTAAATGAAGGTAGGTTGTGAGTCGTGTGACATTAATCTATGAAAGTAATATAATGAAACTTTTTGCTCAATTTATGGTCTTTCTCTCTATGGTAGGTGAAAACCTGGACAAAGAAACGCCACCGCTTAGCATCCTACTTCAAAATCTATCAAACAATTTGAAGTCGATATGCAAAATCTTAGGTACCACTCCCTTTACTGAATCTCAGGCAGAAGAAGCATCAGAGAGAACGCCTGAGAAGAACATTGGTTGTAGTCTCTCTAAGTTATTGAGAGATATAAGTGTGTATGTGTAATATTCATATTGTTTATGTCTAGTTGTGCAATATATGTAAGTATTTAGGTTTAATTGTATGAGTATGTATATAAGGCGTTGAGCCTCCGATGAATACAAGCAAGAAAACCTTTTATACCAAACTAGTTTTCTTGATATGGTATCAGAGCTATACCTAAAATTTTAGGTTTTACGATCTCTGGCTCTTTTACATCTTTGATCTGTTTTTCTATCTTTCTTTGACCTAAGTATCTCGATCTATTCTAATCGACATACTCTCTCTACTCTCTTTACTATGACAGAAGCATCTGCGACTAAACCTACCTCTACCATGACGTCTACTCGCCCTGAGTCTATGCGTCGGAGAATTGATCTTTATGATCTCTCAACTGGGGATAACCCCGGATCTATCATCTCGCAGACACAGTTGCGAGGAAGCAACTATGATGAATGGGCGTTGAATTTGCGTCTTGCTCTTCGCGCCAGGAAGAAGTTTGGGTTTGCGGATGGATCGATTCTCAAACCTAGTGATGACTCGGATGATCTTGAGGACTGGTGGGCGAATAACGCCATGGTGGTTTCGTGGATCAAGCTTACGGTGGCGCCAGATTTGAGCAGTTCACTGTCTCACCATGAAATCGCTTGTGATCTGTGGACGCATATACAAAAGCGTTTCTCAGTGAAGAATTGGCAAAGGGTTCAGCGACTCAAAACAGAACTTGCCAATTGCCAACAAAAGGTACTGCGGTGGAAGCATACTATGGGAAGCTTACCAAACTGTGGACGAGTCTTGCGGATTTTCAGAGAGCTAAGACCGTGGAAGAGATTGCAAAGGAGCGTGAGGAGGACAAGCTTCACCAGTTTCTTATGGGTTTAGATGAAACCTTGTTTGGTGCAGTGAAATCTTCTCTCTTGTCTCGTGATCCATTGCCTTCTCTTGATGAAGCATATCAGGTTGTGACACAAGACGAGGAATCTAAGAGAGGGAGCCGGTTGCTGGAAGAACGCAACGAAGGGGCGAGTTTTGCAGTGCAAACTTTGGTTCGTTCTCGTCAACAGAGTGTGCTTTGTGATCCAGCTGCGGTTTGCACTAGCTGTGGACGAACCGGACATCTTGCTGCAAATTGCTTTCGCAAGATTGGTTACCCTTGGTGGTGGGGTGATCGTCCATGGTCGACTGGCTCGAAACTCCCAACTACGCAATCGAGAAACTCGAGTGGCTCTCATGCTGACCGACGTGGAGCTTTGTCTATGCCTTCTAAGGGCATCGAACCAGCTCATGCCAATCAGGTGGTACTTGCTCAACCAACCGCAGTTGCTAATTCAGTTATCACCGAGGCTGATCGTTCGGATATCATTGGCTTGAGTGATCAAGAATGGGAGTCTTTGAAGAAGATGCTTAACGAACGAAAGCCAGACACACGTGAGCGACTCTCGGGTAAGTATTTTCTCGAATCATGGGTTATTGAGACAGGGGCTTCTAATCACATGACGGGAAGCATTGAGTTCCTTGTTGACATTTGTGATATGCACTCGGTGTATATCAAGTTACCGGACGGCCGGTTTAATGTGGCAACGAAGAAGGGAACTGTGTGTTTGGGTTCAAAGCTGAGATTGTCGAATGTGTTTTTTGTGGATAGTCTTCAGTGCCATCTTATTTCTGTTTCTAAACTCACTAGAGATAGGGGATGTATCTTTCAGATCTCTGATAGACTTTGTGTTGTTCTGGACCGCATCACACAGATGCTGATTGGAGCCGGTGAGCTAGTGAATGGACTCTATTTCTTTAGAGGAGTGGAGGTAGCGGCAATGACACAGATCTTGGACCAGCAATCTGATGATCGGTGGCATCGACGTTTGGGACATCCCTCATCTAAAGCAATGGAGATGTTGAAGTTATCTAATAAGAATAATAGTAGTTGTGGCTTTGATTCAAAGTCTTGTGACGTTTGTATACACTCTAAGCAAACACGTGATTCTTTCCCTTTGAGTATTAATAAGACATCAGCGGTTTTTGAATTAGTTCACTGTGATCTTTGGGGTCCTTACCGGACTACGGCTATTTGTGGGTCAAGATTCTTTCTCACCATAGTTGACGATTATTCACGGGCCGTATGGCTTTATTTGCTACCATCGAAATCACATACAACCTCTACACTACGTGATTTTGTCTCTCTTGTTGAGCGACAATTTTATAAGAAGATTAAGACAATCCAGAGTGATAATGGATCCAAATTTCTTTCTCTTGGTGGTTTCTTCCGTGAAAAAGGAATCATTCATGAGACTTCGTGTGTTGAGACACCCCAATAGAATGGTCGCGTAGAGCGCAAGCATCGCCATATACTAAACGTTGCGCGGGCTTTACGTTTCCAAGCTTCTCTCCCTATCGAGTTTTGGAATTTTTTGCACTGACTGCGGGTTATTTGATTAACCGTACACCGACTGCTATTCTTAATGGGAAGACTCCCTTCGAGATGCTATATGATCGACCACCACTGATGAATCACCTTCGGGTGTTTGGTTGCTTATGTTACGTTCATGATCAACGCCGTGATGGTGATAAGTTTGCTTCTCGGAGTAATAAGTCGATTTTTCTCGGTTATCCGTTTGGGAAAAAGGGTTGGAAGGTTTATAATCTTGATAGTGGTGTGATCTCTGTTTTACACGACATCATTTTCATGGAAACAGGGATTCCATATGCTCTCCTGCCTTCTACGAGTACGGATTCGCCTTTGTTGGTACCTTCTAATTCTCTAACTGCTAGACCTGACGAGGATAATGATTGCTGCGATGAGTTTTTCTCTTTACTTCCTGAAGTTCGTTCTTCTCACACACTACCTTCGGTCGTGGTTCCAGTTGAACAGGGTGCGGATTTGGTCTCATCACCTACACCAGATTCTGAGGCTGTTCCGCCAACTACGGATACTTTGGTCGAGTCTCCTTTGCGTCCAACTTTGTCTCCATCTTCTGTACCATGTTCTCCGTCTCTGGCCGAGTCTTCTAACGAGGCTCCGGAGTTAGAACATGTTGACGAAGTGATTCCTATGGGCAGGGGTTGCAGACAAAATTTTGTTCCCACGAAACTTCATGATTACGTTATTAACACAGCACAAGTTGAGTCTGATGGTGCTATCACGGACTCAAGCTGGTATCCCATTGATTCTTATGTCGATTGTTCGAAGTTTTCAGAGCACCATCGAGCCTTTCTTGCGGCCATAACTGCCGGTGTTATTCCAAAGACGTATGCCGAAGCATTTCTTTATGAAAATTGGCGGAATGCGGTCCGTGTGGAGGTTGATGCTCTTGAGGATCAGGGTACTTGGACTGTTGAGACTCTTCCTCCAGGGAAGAAAGCTTTAGGTTGCAAATGCGTATTTACCTTGAAATATCGGTCGGACGGGACACTTGAACGATATAAGGCTTATTTGGTTGTTCTTGGAAATAATCAAACCGAAGGTTTGGATTACAACGAGACCTTTGTACATGTGTGCAAGATGACTACGGTTCGTACTTTTCTTGAAGTTGCTGTTTCTCGTGATTTGGAGGTTCATCAAATGGATGTACACAATGCATTCTTACATGGGGACTTAGACGAAGAAGTGTATATTCGGTTTCCTCCGGGGTTTTGAACTGATGATAAGACAAAGGTGTGTCGTCTACATAAGTCTCTTTATAGTCTTCGTCAAGCACCTCGATGTTGGTTCGCCAAGCTTTCTACGGCTTTGAAAGATTACGGTTTTAAACAATGTGTGAAGGATTACTCTCTTTTCACTTTTGCGGATGCGGATACACGGATTCATGTTCTTGTGTATGTTGATGATCTTATTGTCACTGGCAGTTCTCCACAGATTATCGCTGGTTTCAAGACATATTTGAGTTCCTGTTTTCATATGAAAGATCTTGGTATTTCGTAATACTTCTTAGGCATTGAAGTGGCTCGTAATTCTGAAGGCATGTACTTGTGTCAACGGAAGTACACACTTGATATCATTTGTGACTCGGGTTTGCTTGGTGCCAGACTAGTATCTCATCCTCTTGAGCAAGATCATCACCTTACGCGCGCTGATGGGGCGGTTCTTCCAGATCCTTTCATGTATCGTCGATTGGTGGGACGGCTTATTTATCTTAGCGTGACTCGTCCAAATATTTCTTATGCTATTCATATGTTCTCACAGTTTATGCATGCTCCACAGGCGCTTCATTGGGAAGCCGAGCTTCGTGTGGTTCGTTATTTGAAGATCAATCCAGGACAGGGCATTCTTTTACGGGCTGGTACAGATCTCCGCATTACGGCCTGGTGTGACTCTGATCATGCTGGTTGCTCACTTAGTCGTCGATCGCTTACGGCTTGGTTTATTCAGCTTGGTGGTTCTCCGGTTTCTTGGCGCACACGGAAACAGGATGTGGTTTCCCGTTCATCGGCTGAGGCTGAGTATCGTTCGATGGCGGAAACAGTGTGCGAACTTCTCTGGTTACGGGAGCTTCTTATGTTTCTTTCTTATCCGATACCACTTCTTTGTGACAATCAGTCGGCTATCCATATAAGTAAGAATCCGGTGTTTCATGAACGTACGAAGCACATAGAGACCGATTATCATTTTATTCGTGATGAGATTCTCCGTGGTGTTATTGCNTGAACTGATGATAAGACAAAGGTGTGTCGTCTACATAAGTCTCTTTATAGTCTTCGTCAAGCACCTCGATGTTGGTTCGCCAAGCTTTCTACGGCTTTGAAAGATTACGGTTTTAAACAATGTGTGAAGGATTACTCTCTTTTCACTTTTGCGGATGCGGATACACGGATTCATGTTCTTGTGTATGTTGATGATCTTATTGTCACTGGCAGTTCTCCACAGATTATCGCTGGTTTCAAGACATATTTGAGTTCCTGTTTTCATATGAAAGATCTTGGTATTTCGTAATACTTCTTAGGCATTGAAGTGGCTCGTAATTCTGAAGGCATGTACTTGTGTCAACGGAAGTACACACTTGATATCATTTGTGACTCGGGTTTGCTTGGTGCCAGACTAGTATCTCATCCTCTTGAGCAAGATCATCACCTTACGCGCGCTGATGGGGCGGTTCTTCCAGATCCTTTCATGTATCGTCGATTGGTGGGACGGCTTATTTATCTTAGCGTGACTCGTCCAAATATTTCTTATGCTATTCATATGTTCTCACAGTTTATGCATGCTCCACAGGCGCTTCATTGGGAAGCCGAGCTTCGTGTGGTTCGTTATTTGAAGATCAATCCAGGACAGGGCATTCTTTTACGGGCTGGTACAGATCTCCGCATTACGGCCTGGTGTGACTCTGATCATGCTGGTTGCTCACTTAGTCGTCGATCGCTTACGGCTTGGTTTATTCAGCTTGGTGGTTCTCCGGTTTCTTGGCGCACACGGAAACAGGATGTGGTTTCCCGTTCATCGGCTGAGGCTGAGTATCGTTCGATGGCGGAAACAGTGTGCGAACTTCTCTGGTTACGGGAGCTTCTTATGTTTCTTTCTTATCCGATACCACTTCTTTGTGACAATCAGTCGGCTATCCATATAAGTAAGAATCCGGTGTTTCATGAACGTACGAAGCACATAGAGACCGATTATCATTTTATTCGTGATGAGATTCTCCGTGGTGTTATTGCTCCTCAATATGTTGGTACTAAAAAACAGCTTGCTGATATCCTTACCAAAGCACTTGGTCGAAAGGAGTTTGATGAGTTTCATGGCAAGTTGGGTATTTGTGATCTTCATACTCCAACTTGAAGGGGGGAAGGGGGGTATTGAGAGATATAAGTGTGTATGTGCAATATTCATATTGTTTATGTTTAGTTGTGCAATATATGTAAGTACTTAGGTTTAATTGTATGAGTATGTATATAAGGCGTTGAGCCTCCGATGAATACAAGCAAGAAAACCTTTTATACCAAACTAGTTTTTTTTGACATAAGCCATGTTTCTTAACAGGTAATATTTTGATTTCCTCAAAAAATTGTCAAACTTCTGAGATTTCTGATAGAGTTCTTGAATTGGTAATTATCTTGGTCATGACTCATGAGATGATTAATTAAGTAAAATTTTAGAGTTTTAAAGGAAATGCTGGTAAGATCAGTGTATATGGTGTTGAATTGTCACTTTCTTGTTGCAGGACTTTTGTAGTGCCATCTCAGATGTGCATCAGTCCAATACATAACAAGAAAGGTATACTCAATCGATCAGACAATGAAATTACGGAGGAAAGGTGAAAGAGTTATTTTTAACTAGTTAAAAAATGCTTTTGTTTTGTTTCCCACTTCTGGGTCCAAATTGTATTCTACTTCAACTATTTTTACTTTCAAAATAATATATTTATAAAAATAAGAATCCTAATTAAAATTCTACCATTGGAGGGGATAATTTTAATTAAGATTCTATAAGTTCTTATTTCAAAAAAAGTACACAACATATTGTTAAAAAATTTAAGACACTCAAAGTTATATATTACTATTGGACTTGCCCTTAGAAACTTGATACGTTTTGCAGTTAATTTGCTTCAAATTCAAAATCAATCTAAAACTTAAAAGTGTTGATACTAATATTTTACCCACGTAATATAAGTATATATCTAAACAATAACATTTTTAAACAGACCAAACGTAAATTGTATCAAGCAAACTCGCTTTTCGACGTAAAGAAGAACAATAAAAAAATAACCATTTGCCAGGATGAAGAACCACAAAGTCTACTACAATTAATTGGAATTGGATCTCATCAACTACGATGAATATTAACAGTTTGACTAAGACTTCAAATTAATAACAAAAGACCACTGGCTATATAATGCCTATCCATACTAGCTAGTAGCCTAGTACTAGTCACTTAATAAGATCTTATCAACAAAGATAAATATTAACGATGTAAATAAGACCATTGACCTTAAACTTAATAACAAAAGTCCACTGACTTATGCCTATCCATACAAATACTTGTCATTTAATTAGACCTCATCAACTAAAATGAATATTAACGGTTTAAATGACCTCTGACCTTTAGAGTTAATAACAAAAGACCACTGACTCTATTGACTAAACTAATAGTCATTGTACAATAGAAATGGAGTCACTTCACTTTTCAAGTATCGGTGCCTCTACGTATTGAAACAACCCTTCCCGTTTTTTTTTTTTTTAATAAATAAATAATAAATAATAATATAATTTAATAACTACAACTAGTGGTCCCATACCCACTAGCCACCTAACCACATTCACAATCCAACAGCGGAACCACATACCAATAAATAACCAATAAAACAATATCCAATAACCAAATAAGTAATATCCAGCATTAATCCCAACCAGTATAAATCAAACAACCAGCAATCCTAACAATGCTCTAAGACTCAATTCTAGCAACCTAACAATGCCAGATAACCATACAATCAAGTCCCTAGAACATCCTCCTCTTCATTGCCTTTGATTCCACGATCACACTTTGCCTTTACCTGCACCACAAACACAAATTGAGATGCATGAGTATTTGATAAACACTCAGTGAGGCAATCCTCCCATCTACTGGGCTATACACACAAGCAATAAGATCTCTACATGCCACAAACAACAATCAATAAAACAAACCAGGCAATATACATAGCATGCAACGTCCATCGTAACTGAACAAGGGGTGTCGACCGACACCAGATGGTGTCGATCGACACTGACTATCTGGTGTCGACCGACACCCTGCCCGACACTCCCGAAAACCCTAGTTTGCGTCGACCGACACCTCCACATGGCATCGTTCGACACTCGCTAAAGTCCCGAGCCGTCCTCGCGTTGGTGTCGACCGACACCCCAACTGGTGTCGACCGACACCGATGCCGAGCAGCGATTTCCCTCGATCAGAAACTCCGAATCTCGCCTCCAAGCTTCTCCAATCCGCTCCTTGCACTCCCAGAAGCCAAACCCAGCCCAGACAGCAACGAAATATCATAGAGAACTCAAAGAAACAACCACATAAGCACCAAATCACATAGAATCTAGAGATCTTAGCTTAGATAAGCCATGGTCATGCACTCACCTCTTTGCAGGAAGATTCTGACCAATAAGAACGAATTCCCTCACTCCTAGCAAGCTTCTAGCACCTTCCCAGCCTTGGATCTCCCAAGAACAGCAAGGAATCTCTCAATCTCTTCCCAATAGCTCAAGAACACTCTCTCTTTGTGTTTTCTCTCAAAAACGGCGAATAAGACAAAACAACACGACCCTAGGTCGTTTTCTTCCTTTAAAACTCGATTTAGGGATTCCCTAAACCAACCACGCAAACCGGACAATTAAAATTGAACCGACCAAACCGACCACAATTGGTGTCGATCGATGCCTCACTAGGAGGTGTCGATCGACACCCTTACCAAAATACCAAAATTTGGTTTGCGGGTGTTACAATTCTCCCCCACCAATATGGATTCGTCCCCGAATCCCGCAATACCGTCCATCTGCCAAGGACCTCCGTGCCACCGTCTGCACGGCCCGCACGTCCCCAGACCGGACTAAACACCGTCAGCCAAGGTTTCCCGTGCCACTGTCGCAACAGCCCGCACACCTCCGACTGACCCTCGAGGTCTCCCTCTAGCCAATATACTCGCATCATAAACACTATTTGCTCACAACTCAGTGCTTCCCCCGTCCGTGGTCGCAACCATCGAATCATGCCGGCTCGCTATCAGGCCAACCGCCTTAAGCTACGGCATCCAGGAAGTCACTCACACACACACACACACCCCGCTCTCAGGTCGCAACCTTCGAGTCATACCGGCTCACTGCCAGGCCACAGCCTACAGCTACGGTATCCAGGGAGTCTCACGCGCCCACTCCCCCCGCTCTCGGGTCGCAACCCTCGAGACATACCGGCTCACTGCCGAGCCTCGGCTCACAGCTACGGTATCCAGGGAGCCTCACATATCCCGCTCTTGGGTCGTCACCCTCAAGCGCGCTCTCGGATCGTCATCCGGAGCAACATACCACTCCCACTCTCTGGCCACAAAGTCCATCGAGCTATCGGTATCACGTGAGTTGGGCCCGCACGGCCTTGAGCAAAAACAAAAACTGATGCCAACGAGTATCTCCCGACTAGATCTACCTCAACATTTCCACAAAACTTTTCCCTTTTTAGTAACTTTCTATTTATGGAAACCTTCCTTTTGTGGAACTTTTCTATTTATGGAAACTTTCCAAAAATAGAAACCCGAGCTATTTCTCTTTTCCCATGACAACAACAGTCAAACATAAAGAAAAATACTCATCTTATTAATCTCAAAAATGTCATAATCGTTACAATCTCAACGAAATTACATCAGAAAAACCAAAAATACAACAACCGGAGCCAACAACCCGCATCCCGAGCACCACCTCATCTTGATACTTAGTCGCACAACCAACCACCCCTAAGCGACCAAATATCAAGAGAGATGGGCTGGAATACTCCGTACCCGCTCCAGCCACGGACTACAACTC
>NC_025693.1:13368052-13368261 GCF_000633955.1 Camelina sativa
AATACCTTGTGGAACGCACGCATAACCTCAGGCAACTCCAGCCGGTATGCTACTGGTCCCACCCGCTCAACCCCTCTGAACGGTCCCATGTACCTCGGACTCAACTTAGTCTCTGTCAATGACCTGTTCGGACCCCGCAACATGGCCATCTTGAGGTACACTCTATCACCAACCTGAAACTCAAGATCCTTTCTCCTCTTATCAGCATA
>NC_025693.1:13370428-13370599 GCF_000633955.1 Camelina sativa
ACATCAACAGCAAAAGCACAATGAACCCTAGTCCTAGAACCGTAAGGGCTCTGATACCAAAATGAAACAACCCTTCCCGTTTTTTTTTTTTTAAATAAATAAATAATAAATAATAATATAATTTAATAACTACAACTAGTGGTCTCATACCCACTAGCCACCTAACCACAT